>NC_061107.1:139107975-139120475 GCF_015104395.2 Macrobrachium nipponense
TAAAAATAAAAAAAGTAAATAAAAATAAAAAAATCATTAGAGAAATAATAAATTAATAAATAAAAAACAATTAAATGAATAAAAAATTAAGTAAATAAATAAATAAATAAATAAAGAGGTAGATAAATAAAAATAAATAAATAAATAAGAATAAATAAATAAATAAAATAAATAAATAGATAATTAGAAAATAAAAATAAATAAATAATCAAATAAAAATAAATAAAAAATAAAAATAAATGAATAAAAATAATAATAAAAAAATAAATAAATAACAATAAATAAATATTTAAATAAGTAGATAAAAAATAATAAATAAATAAATAAATGAAAGTAAATAAGTAGGTAAATAAATAAAAATAATAGAATAAATAAAAATAAAAGATAAATAAATAAATAATAAAATAAATAAATAAAAGAAAACAATAAATAAATAAAAAATATATAAATGAATGAAAATAAATAAATAAATAAAATGAAACAAAATATAAAAATAATATATAAAAACTAAAGATAAATAACTTAAAAATAAGTAAATAAAATAAAAAAATAATAGATAGATAAAATAAAAATAATAAATAATAAATAAATAAATAAAGAAATAAATAAAGTAAGTAGTAAATAAATAAATAAAATAAAATAGATAAATAAATAAATAAATAAATAAATAAGTTAAATAAAAAAAAGATATAAATATTTGGGAATAAATGAAATATAAAAGCTTTAAAAAATTCAGGTTCCTGTTTTCACCCAGTTTTTGAAATGTTTTGTTAAGCAAAAACTAGTCATCAAAAAGGAGCAAAATAAGCCCAAAAATATTGCATTTAAAATGAAATATTTCTATAGTTTTTTTCTTTTTTCTCTGTCATTTCTTGAACTTTTTTTAAGAGTATTTTTTATGATGATTAATTAAAAAAGAAACCACAAAGTAATGCGCTAAAATTTAAATATTTTTCATGTTATAAATAAAAGATAAATAAAAATCATAAATAAATAAATAAAAATAAATAAAAATAAATGAAAATAAGTAAATAAAGATAAATAAATAAATAAAAATAAATAAAAATAAATGAAACAAGTAAATAAAAATGAATAAACAACAAAAAAAAATAAAATGAATAAATAAATAAAGTATATAAATAAATAAGAAATAAAACAAAATTAAAAATAAAATAAAGTAAATAAGTGAATAAATGAAAATAAAAAATAAATAAATAATAAATAAAGAAAAAATATAGATAAATAAAAATTGATAAGTAAGGAAATAAAAAAATTAAATAAATGATATAAATAAATAAAAATAATAAAAAAAATAGATCAATAAAAAAATAAATAAAAATCAATCAAAATAAAGAAATAAATGAAAATAAATTAATAAACAAAAATAAAAAATAATTAAATAAATAGTAGTAAATAAATAAATAAAGATAAATAAATAAAGAATAAATAAAACTAAATAAATAAATAAATAAATGAAAACTATGAATAAATAAATACTGATAAATGAGGAAATAAATGAAACTAATAAGTATAAATAAGTAGAAATAATAAGAAAATAAGTAAGTAAATCAAAATAAATTAATAAATAACAAATAAATAAATAAATAACAACAAAAAAAATAAATATAAATAAATAAAAATAATTAAAAAATTAAATAAGTAAATCGAAATAAATAAATAAAATAATAAAAACAAAATAAAAAATAAATATAAAAAATAAAAACCAAATAAATAAATAAATATAAATAAATAAATAAATTAATTAATAATTAATTAATTTAATAAAAAATAGTAAATAAATAAATGATAGATAAATAAAAATAAATAAATAAATAAAAATAAATAATTAAATAGATAAAGAATAAATAAATATAAATTAATAATAAAATAAATAAATAAATAAATATAAATAAATAAAATAAAAATAAATGAATAAACATAATTACATAAAATAATAAAAATGAATAAATAAACAAAATAATGATAAATTAATAAATAATAGAAATAAATAAATACATAAATAAATCAAATAAAAAATCAATCAAAATAAATAAATAAATGAATAAATAGATAAATAAATGAATCAAAATAAAAAAATAAAAAATTCAAACAAAATAGATAAATAAATGAAAAAAAAAATAAGGTACATTATCTTAAGTTTCTATTAAGCTATTTTTCATTTTACATTTCTTGTATTTTGAGACTGAAGTGGCGGAGTTAGATACAGCCATGGCTAACGACTCAGAGGAAAATCAAATTGATTGACCGAATCCGGGCTATACCTTCAGAGAGGCCAGGGATGCTGGTGCATCCTTCATTTCACGTTCCTGGATAGCTAAATACATTAAAAAGAGATGAATCCTTTGTTAAAAGAAACTGGCAAACAAAAAATCCATATACCCGTCATCGCGAAAAGAATGAGAATCTTGGAATGCCTGAAGTACTTTCTCATGAGTCAAAAGACATCATAGCTGAGGCAGTGGGTAGACCAAGAAAATCTTTGTGTAAATTTGTGCTTGAACTACAAACAAAAAGGGGAAAGAAGAGGTTTTAGTGCTGTATATTCGTGAGTTGAAAAAAATCTGGTATCAAGCCATTTTTCATTTTATCAAAAAAAAAGTCCCCCAACACATCAGAAAACAGAAACCGAGAAGACCGTGCATGGTTTTGTGGTTCATTTCTTAAAGATTGGGATGAAGCTGACTTCTCCATGTTGCCGCAGCAGATTAATTCTTCATTTACACAGTCAGGAAGCCAAATCATAAAATGACATCATTTGGGCTGCAAAGTTGGATGATATATATTTATTACATATATTTATATATTGTATATATATAATATAATATCAACTAAATATATATCTTATTTATCTATAAATATAAATACATATTTATATATTTATATATATATTATAATATATTATATATATATATTTATATTTATATCAATATAATTATAATAATATATAACTAATATATTATATATATTAATATAATCTATATATAGTATATATATTAAGTATAGTAGATATATAATATAATATATATCTACACACAACCACATAATATATATTATGATATATAAAATTATTCTATAATATAGATAATATATATTATAAATATATGATAATAAATATATAGAATAGATATATAATTATATTATTATATTTATCTACACACACACACAACAACACCACATATATATATTATAATTTATTATTATATAATAATTATATATATTATATATAATATATAATATTATAATATATTATAATATGGATGTATGCAAAAACAAATGAGCAGTCAGTAATTTAACATATACTATATTTTCAACATTCGCCTATTTTCCTCAAAGGAGTGTGGTTATGAATTGTCACCCTTACATTTTTCAATGGATGTTCAAAGGGCGTATGTACCGATGGTGTCTTTTTAACCTTAGTATTCCCTGGGTATTCTTGGTATTCTCCCATTTAAGCACTGACCAGACCTAATGGCTTCAACTGCTGAATGAAGACTGAGTCCTCAGTGTAAAAGATTTTATACATCCGAACATAGGATTAATCCGTAGAGTATCCACTGACCTTAATCTACCTTACTATAAACTCGTATATATATATATATATATATATATATATATATATATATATATATATATATATATATATATATATATATGTAGTATCAGGAAGCTGCAAGGGCCTGGAGGAAGACTACCAATATGTTTTTTTGTAGTGATTTATGGCGGGCGAAAAATTCATAAGTGTATGTGATCCAATAATTGAAAAGAATGACAATGAAATAAGATCTCTTGGATTGTTTTGAATTTGCACATGAGTTCAAAGAACACGAAAGGGCGGCTGTGTAGATGAAGTGAATGTAAAGGTAGGTCATGAAGGAGGTTGAGTTGAGTTGAATATAGAATTTAATCCAAAGACCAAGCACTGGGACCTATGAGGTCATTCAGTGCTGAAAGGCAAATTGACAGTAAAAGTTTTGAAAGGTGTAATAGGAGGAAAACCTCGCAGTTGCACTGAATCTAGTATTAGGAGAGGGTGGAAAGTGACCTGAAGAAAGAGAATATGAAAGGATGTACAGTAACAGGAACGAAAGTGGTTGCAGGTAGGGGCCGAAGGCACGCTGCAAAGAACCTTAATTAACGCCTACAGTGCACCGCATGCGGTCCACTGACGGCGGCTCTACCCCCCTAGGAGTTAATGAAGGAAGGGACGGCGTTGTTTGCCTGGGAATTTCTGGAATAAATGAGAATAAAGAGAGTTTTGTTTCAGTGTGTATGGACAGACGCTTGATAGCTGGAAATGTCTGGCTTTCAATAAAGAATATTCGTAAGTATACTTGGTAAGAAATGCCGAAGAGGAAAGTTCACTATATGATATGTCAGTGTACAGCAGACAGAGGAGCGAGCTGTTGGATGCAGCGTCGACAAGAGATATAACTCTTAGAGGAAGAGGAGAAATGTGGCTGTAAATGAAGACATGACAAGAAGGAATGAGAAGCATACAAGGAGACGAGGAATGGAAAATAGGAATAGAATTCAGAGGTCAAATAAAATAACGAGGTTTGTGTTAAAGAGGGTCGGAAGGAAGAGGGATTAAGAAGCGTAAGGGATGAGACAGACGAGGAAATGAAGTTTTCAGCGAAGAAAACTGTGGCTACTGTTTGAGGTTCAGTTGCATGAAAAAGGAGATGTGAAAACAGACAAGGTGGTCAAAAAGAAGGTGAGAGAGGAAAGACAGAGGACAAGTGGCTTTTAAAATGCAGGAGAGATTATCAGAAACTTAAGGATGATAAAAAGTTGTTCTAATTGAAGGTAAATGTAAAACTAATAATCAATTAAGAATGGATCGCAGATTAGAAAACAAATGGAGAAATTCTAAAGTAAATGCAGTCCTAAGTCATTGGTGGAGTGGGTATTTTGAAGATTGTTTTAATACGGTGGTAGAAGAGAAGCGAAGATGAATACAGAAAGAATGGAATAGATTTATGAAAGGTTAAGAATGATTGTGGAATCAACAACTGAAACTTAGGACGTGGGAAGAGCAATGAAGAGACTCAAGAATGAAAAGACATCATAAGTGGATGGGATTATTAATGAGATGCTATGTTGGCAAAATGGGTTTTAGTGGGTGACTGTGGTTTATGTGGTATACCTGGAGCAAGGAAAGGCTGTGAGAGGATGGCGTCAGTTTCAAAGTCATTATTGAACTATGTTGTAATAACCTCTTCAACATTAACCTCTTTCAACACCTAAAAACCAGCCCAGCATGTCTAAACCCTTATTCACACTGCACCTTTCACCCGTACCTTCAAGGCTCCCCGAATTTCAAGGGCCTTCCTTTTGCAATATTTTCAGCCATCTACCCAACCCTAATCAGGTCCCCCTCTCCTCCTTCCCCTATCACTGTTCGACATTCATTTCACCAATCTGTCGTGATCCAATGCTTTCACATTATTGAACAATAGCAAAATACTTAACCGTCGTTTCATCCACCCTAACACTTTTGCCATTTCTGTGTATCACCAAATGTCTTACCTTATCAGTTCTTCTTACACCTTATGCATTATGCATGCAATTCGTCTCTACAGCTTCAACTACTCTTTCATTTGCAGTCAACCTCCGCGCTCCACGTCCTTAAAGGAGAATTAGACTCAGTAATGCTCATCCAAAACTTTTGAATGCATGCGGTGTAAGAATGTTGTATAAGAAGAACTGGCAAGGTAAGACATTTGGTGATACACAGAAGTGGCAAAAGTGTTAGGGTAGGTGAAACGACGGTAATTATTTTGCTATAGTTCAATAATGTGAAAGGATTGGATAACGACAGATTGGTGAAATGAATGTCGAACAGTGATAGGGGAAGGAGGAGAGGGGGAAACCTGATTAGGGTTGGGTAGATGGCTGAAAGTATTGCAAAAGGAAGGGCCTTGAAATTCGGGGAGCCTTTAAGGTACGGGTGAAAGGTGCAGGGTGAATAAGGGTTTAGACATGCTGGGCCTGGTTTTTAGGTGTTAAAAGAGGTTAGTGTTGAAGAGGTCTTACTGCATAGGAAGTTCATCCTTTATTCAACAGTTAAATAAATTATGATTATGAAACTGACGCTGGTGTTGTTTGTTCTCTGGAGTCTACCCCTGGTAAGGGGTTACGGCTCAGTGGCTGATAGATATAGATTTCGATCTCTGCATCATGTAGAGGAATTTCCACCAAAATAGAGCTTTGCATTGAAATATCCCGAGAATGTCATGAGGATGAAGGCAGAGGCAAAGGAGATGTAAAAAAGAAAGAAAAAAAAAAACGTGGAATCGGTTGAAAGAAAAAGTGGAATCTGCCTCTGAAAGTCATTACCTCCGCAGGAAGAGGTCCCTTGGAGCAGAGGATTAATTTGGCTGTCTCCTTTCGAGTTGTAAAACGCCGCACCCTCAACGCGATCACGATTCCTCTCGCCATCTGCGACGTGTCCTTTAACTCGTGTTTTCTCTAGATCAAAGTTGCGAGTGAAAGCAATCTTGATTATCACTTCCCCCGCTGGTCCTTGCTCATTAAGAAATCTGGATTTCATGCTTCCTCTCCCGTTGCTTGATGAGCAAATCTGTGTTGAGGTAATGACATATCATTAGTAAAATGTGTTCCTTCGACGACATGCTTTGCTGAAAAAGTGTTTCTCTCGTTACGGTAAGACTCGTTAGGAATTGTGTTTTATACTCTATTTATTTATTTAGTTATTAGAAATTACTTCTTGTATTGTTCAGCGTCTTGAACTAGAATAAAAAAAAAAGATGGTGGTTAACAGATGAATCAGCTTCTCCAACCTGACAACACTCAGTGACAACGACAATTACCTTCGTGCTGCAAATTTACTAATCTGCTAACGTGGTGGAAGAGGTTTGATATCTATTCTAAGTACATAACCTGAATTCGATAGGCATACGTACAGCAGAGTCGATAACAGCTCATATCTCTCTTGACAGGTGGTTGGTTTGAGTTATTTTCTGTAATTTTTCTACAGCAAGGATTAATTGGAGGAGAGTAACATATTCCCAAGCTATAGTGAAACTGGACAATAAACAATGTTCCCGGCTTGATAATCATGAATATACAATATTTGTATATACACATATAGCATGAAAGTCCAAGTGCTTGAAAATATCATAACATCCAAGTAAGGCGAGTGAAAACCGGAACTTGGAACAAGTACTTTCGTAGTTTATTCTATATTTTCAAGTCATGGTTTTAACTCGCCTTCTTACGCGAATTTTATGATATATACACTATATACATAATATATAAATACACCCATATATATACATATGTATATTTATATGTATACATACATACATACATATATATATATATATATATATATATATATGTATATATATATATATATATATATATATACAAATATATATATATATATATATATATTATATATATATATATATATATATATATATATATATATATATTATATAAAAGTTTATACCACTGAGGAAAAAATGAAAAGCGAGAGAGCCAAGAACTTTCGGTCTAGCACGACCCTTTACTCAGGTACAACTGAGTAAAGGGTCCTCTAGACCGAAAGTTCTTGGCTCTCTCGCTTCTCATTTATTCCTCCGTGGCATAAACCTTTATTTATACATAGCATCACGTTTTATCTACTTCATGATCAAGTTTATTTATATATATATATATATATATATATATATATATATATATATAGTATATATATATAAATATATAGATATATATATAGTCCAAAGTTTTATCTCTCAGATATCATCTAAGAAATATGTTTTTCTCTTAATCCACCCTTGGATTGGATATGTTAGACCTATGAACTTTGTCAATTTTGATATTGTTGAACATATTGCAAACCAAAACAAGGTAAGCATATATATTTGTTAATTAAAAGAGAAGTTATCGCATAGCACAATCTCTACTGTTTAACTAAATCCATTAGCAAAACTACTCCGAAAAGGATCTCTTTCTCGATGTATATATATTTTTTTTTTTTTTTTTTTTTTTTAGAAGCAGCTTTCTGTAGTCGTTAGTTTCCCCACATTCGGCTTTGTTTGTCTTCCTGTTAGTAAACCATGACTCATCGTTTATCAGTTCAGTGTGTAGAGTTGTAGAATCTTTATTAAGTCTTTGAAGATACGAGAGGATCACAAGTTTGATTCAATTCGTCTTGATTTCCTTTAGTTTTATAAGGCAACGTGGCACTTCATTTCGTCATGTTTTCTTATCCCAAGCACTTTCTGTACCGCCAGTTCCGATGGAATCAATAGCTCCAATTCCCCCAGCCACTAACATGCTGCCAGAAGAAGTCTTGGCACTCGTCAATCGTTGTCTCTCTGATAACTAGTATTGGCTCTGGTGTCTTTATATAGTACGGCAGCTAGGGAAGTTCTGTTGGGATTTTGAGAGCCAGAAATTTTGTTTGTTTAGACAGTTTCTTCTATCAATAGCGAGTAAAATAAAATTGGTCACATGGTCTGACCAGTGGTCATTTTTTTAGAAATGTCCGCCATCTTTGTTTTTCAAGGATTTTTTTTTTCAAAATTAATATGCTTGTAACATCAAGGTGTGGCATATAATTTTGTATGTTTTCCCGTATGCTGAGCTCAAAATAAGCATAAAAAGAACTCTAAAATTGATAGCAAATGCTTTTTTTAAGTTTTTTTTTCAATTTTAAGAACTAATGAGAAATAAAACACTATTTAATAATCTTGTTTTGTTTAGTATTTTTATATTATTTTTCAAAATTTCATCATAAATTCATTCCTTTACACTTGCAAAATGCAACTCTACAAGGACAAACAGCAGATCATGCACATTCCCGACAGGTGTAAGTGATGCAAATTCAGGAGGTCGCACAAGTTCTGTTGTTATGATAGGCTGAAAATTTCCATCTTCTTCTGTATTCCCATATTTCAGAGGGTTCGGTGAATATGGAAACGTTTTGGCCCTCAAGCCACAACAAAAAGCTTTTCCAAGAACTGTTTATAGAGTGGCTTGTAAAGCAAGGAAGCCACGAAAAAACCGTGTATTTGGAGGAGGCCACAAAGTGACGCCAAAGATGCGCATGAAATTGACAAAGGATTCTGCAACTTGGATACCTTCACTCTAATGTGAATAGAAAACTGTGTCAGCAGACTTTGTTGATAGACTCATGATTACTTACATTTTAGCACTTTAACGTACAAGCGGCAGTGATCGAGGGCACACAATAGAAGGTATAATAACATGTGCCTTCGTCCCGAGGAGTTGGTGGGGGGGGGGGGGGGGGGGTGGTTAACCCCCCCCACAGTGAGAGAAGTGATCCCTGCGATGGCCGGTGATCATCTAAGGAGGTCCCTTCCATTGCAGTCCTTTTCATGCATGTGCCATGAAATCAATTATTACATTTGTGTTCTCCCGTGATGTTGGATGATTAGCCATCGTTTCATCTTTTTCTAAAAACTTACTTTTAAGTTTCTTACTCAGCTGTGCCTTTCTGGCTTCTTCAAAAATGCATCAGGTGTCAGGTAGTAAGACGTGGATGTGGGTACATACCACAGTAATGTTTCTGCATTGAAGCCTCTGGAACATGCTATTTCTATCTATCGTAACGTACCACTTTTCCTTCAGCGCAGACTCTGTGGCAGAATTTACTTTCTGTTTTTTTAGGAAACATTTTGTGAATGGGATCTAGAATGCTTTTTGATTTTTCAGTCAGTCTTTCCCTGACAAAGGTCTGGTAAGCAGTCTCACCTTTTTCATAGACATGGAGTATATACTTACGTACTTGTGGATCCATTTTCGTTCTAATGATGAGATTAGATATGCCACAACTTTCAGTCCTCAAAAAGGGGTTTACTCTCTCAAGCATAAAGAGTAACATACTTGAAATACACTGTTGGGCTTGAATTGTTAGTGACTTTGAGAACTCATGATGGAGAGCAGGCTCATCATCTTTATCCAGACCACAAATTTTCCTCAAGAAATTGGTCAGGCTCTCTTTACATGACTGATTAGGTCGTGCTTTATCACGGCATCTTTTTGTCTCGTAATTCTAATTATTCCTCCAGATCCCTTCGCTGGTTAATTGTAGGTTGTTCTAATGCTTGATCCAAGGCAACGCTGCTGATTTTTTTGCTGGAATGCTGAACTGTAAAATGACCATTTTTAAAGTAGTTATATATCAGTGGGTGGTCCTCTTCGAGTTTCAAACAATCATCACAGTATAAAGTAGATACACCAACGCGCATAATTTGGTCTGTCGAGGGAAAAGAACAGTATGGTGCATACATGCAAATCCCAGTCATTTTTTCTGTCACCTCGAACTAGCCTCTAAGAGGCGGTACAAGCGTAGCCACAAACCGGTCCCAGTAACAGAACACCTCGCTCTCCTTCCCACCACGTTCTCTGAATTTCTCAATATCTGTTTGGATATCACTTATGTTGTTGAGAGCAGTTTTGGTTTCATGTGACAAACATCGATCTACATTCACTGGTAACTGCAGACATTTCATGACTGAAAAGAACGCAGAGTACTTCGCTTTATCACATTGATCCAGGAATGCTCTGCACTGAAGTATTTGCATGACATCACACAACATTCCATTTACCCTGACTGCCCGAGCATAATGGTTGCCATATAAAGCACTTGCTGCTGAACGTGGCCCCATTGATTCAGTCTTGGCAGTGATTTCTGAAGCCCCGCTGTTTCTAAGGTGCAGTCCGATGCATGACAGCACCACTTTTTGCAGGTGAAATCCTCTAAGACGTAGAAATATGTTGGAAAACTTTCCTGGATGAATAAGAACCCTCTTGAAGATGTAGCTGATGCAGCTCATCTTGGAAGTTTACGATTGATGTATAAATTGAATCATACTGTGTTGCAGGATACGGCAGGACTGGAGTAAATTCAGTACATGTCCCCAATAAGATGGATTGCTAGCCAATGCACTCATAAAAGTATTTCTTGATGGTATTTCTACTTCATAAGGGAATTCGAGCTGAATTGGATTCGAATCTAAAAAATCGTGAGAGATACCATACAAGATACGAATCTCTTCCTACCCTTTTTATTTCAGTTAGCATACTTAAATCACTGCTTGGCAAATAGTTACTTGAAAGTGTCCATATTCGTTTTGGCTTGTGGTAGCACAAAATCTTCTGAGCTCCGACTTCTTTATTGGGTTTTCTGGACGATCGGTTACACTTGATATGATATCCTGCTGGTTGTCCTCTAGTTGACGATCTTAGAACAAAACTAGTACTGTGTCATGTGTTCCATGCATATCTGACTTTGTATCTTCTTCTCTATCAAAATTGTCCATAGCACCACACACAAGGATCTCAGGTTTAATTGAAGGTGGTACTGGGACACGGTGTCCTTCGGCCCTGATGATGGTTCGTAGCTGCCGCAAAGTCCTTGACGGTTGAACTTCGCAATGAGCGCTTTTGATCTATTAAATTGTGAATAGCTTGAGCATTGGCAATATGCCCTGGTGTTTTTTTTTGAAGCCATTGGGAATTATGAAATAAGCAACCTGAAACAATGCATCACATCTACGATGAGTAGTTAATGATTTAGTGAATGACGGTGCCACTGCCTGTAGGAACTTGTCCCACTGCTTTGGCCAACATTGCTCTTACTCGATTTCAGCTCTTGTTAGGTCATTTGCATCACAAAATTCTACACCTAATTTGAAGTCATAGTTTTTGGCCTCTTCACGGGGTATGGCAGCAAAATGTTTAATAGCATCACAAGATATCGAGCTTTATCCACAACCAAACCATAGTCAACGTTAGATGCATAGAACCTGGGAAAGTCACTTTTCCCTTGAATATGCAAAATATATATTATCACCATATACTTCAATGATTATGGACTTGATTTCTTTGTTTGATATTGTAAGTGTAGGATTTTGTTTCATAAGTTCACCACGAAGATCAGGTATGACCCTTCGTGTGAAAATTCATATTTTCAAAATATTTTTTTACCTCATCTGTTTTCTTTGAACAGAACGTTTTTACTCTCTTTCGATGTGTTGAACTTAAAAAAAACAAAAACAATTGCTATCAATCTTAGAGTTCATTTTATACTTTTACTGAACTCAGCATACGGGAAAACATATAAAATGACATGCCACACCCTGATATTCCAAGAATATTAATTTTAAAAAAATTACTCCATGAAAAATCAAAATGGCGGGCATTTCTCAAAAATGACCAGAGGTCAGACTATGTGACTAATCTTTTTATATTCACTACTGATAATAGTAACTGCCTAAACAAACAAAATGTCTGGCTCTTAAAATTCCAGCAGAACTTCCTTAGCTCCAATATATGTACCTTTCTGAAGAAACTCATGCTCCGTTTTCCATCGCAATAAAGTGAGCCGTTACCTGCATGTTTTTACATTGATCCTTCACTCATTCGATTTGATCGAAGGATCTTCTTTCTAAAAGTGCTTCTTTTAGAATGTGCGCCTTGTT
>NC_061107.1:139122975-139147975 GCF_015104395.2 Macrobrachium nipponense
CAGATCTTAATTAAGGATTATGATCCCATTCAAGTGTCGTATCATAAAACATTAGGTGCACACGGGACTTTTTTGATCACCCTCTAATACCAACAGCTAAACCTACTTTCTAAACAGCATTTTTTAAAATCATTAAATCAGATTTTCAAAATAGCGTTGTCTCGACAATGCATTCTTCCATTGAAACTTTTGCAGTACGCTTAGTGCTTCTATTCCACACTATGTGCAGAACTTCCATTACCGCCCCAATGTTAAATCCTTGACATTGAACTCCTTCCTAATTCTGTTATTACAAGAAGCGTTGTGTTTCAATTATCTAAATGAGCCAATAGCCTTTACTCTTCGATTCTTCATACCCACTCTGATTATTTTGTATTTAAGGATTTGTTTACAACCACGAAGACACTTATATGCTCTTTCACCTATTTTCTACTTCTCCCAGACACGATCTCATCTATTATCCGTCACAGCACATATAAGACTTACGTAGAAATACAGACATCAAGAAATATATCATCTTCATCAAAAAACCTACCTCTTCATCAAAACTGTCATTGTGCCATCTACATCTCCTCTGAAAAGCATCACCTCAATCGCAGAACTTCTAAATCCAATCGGTTTAACCAAGAGATATCAAGATCATTCGTCCTCGTCATTCTGCAGCTGCTCTTCTCACTGATGTCGTCAGTCTTCTTGATGTTCGTCTATCCTGCAAAGTTACGTAGTTCTTTCATGACGTCACTTACATTATCAGATGCTCACTTTCTTTCCCCTACCAAGCCGTCAGTTGTTCTTCACACCTTTCTACATACACCTATACTCTGTTTTTTTTCATCTGTCCATCCGCCTGTGGTGTTTTTGTATGGTAACACTGCGTCCCGGGCTTTAGACAGTTACATTCAGCTTACATTCAACGATTATGATAATATCCTATTTCGAATATTAACGGTGTAATTCGCATACAGTAAATTATTAAAACACTTTTCAGTTGCAAATGTACACCCAGATATAGTTTTATTTACCTAAAACTTACACATAGCGTAACTATCTAAAGCCCGGGACGCAGTGTTACCATACAAAAACACCACAGGCGGATGGACAGATAAAAAAAAACAGAGTATAGCAAAGTTATTTCCTTCACATTCTGTTAATATCCTATTTAAACCTTTTCAACAACCTTCTAATAGCTGGTCATTCTGTTACTAAGGGCGACAAAAGCTCGGGAGAAAATGGATATCAAAACATTAAAGAGAACATTGAATAGAACGTTCTATAAACGTTTACCTGTTTCAGAAAAGGCTCTTTATAAAGTATATAGAGATGAAGAACGCTATTGAAGGTAATAAAACTAGTCAAAGAAATGGCAAATATTGTAAAGAAAAGAAGAAGAAGAAGGAGAAGAAGAAGAAGACGAAGAAAAGGAAGAAGAAAAGAACTGAGGCAGTCAAGTAATTATTATGATGATAAATAGTGGATAGGATAAAAAAAAACAATAGAATAATTTTAAGCGGAAGATAAAAAAGGAAATACTCTCATGTAGATTTATTTATTTATTTTTTTTAAAGAATTGAACTGATTTTTCACAATCACGCCTATTTTTTCAATATGAACAATATCAACTCTGATTTTATTATCTCTGTAATTCTATCTGCTCACTCTGGACAATTTTCAGTGATGACTTTTATTTTACCGAAGCGGGAAAATTTGGAACCGCATAGAAGTTCACGAACTCCTTTACAACACAACAATATGAAAATAGACCGTAATACACTGCCTACTAAACAACTGAAATCTCGCTTGAGGACTTGGTTGGCAAAGCTTTTCCCGTCGTTCTGATGACAGGCTAATCGATCAGGCGAAGTCACAGTAGTGAAATTATAATCGACATTGAATATGCAAGAGCTAAACGCGAATATATGAAAAATCTACGAAATGATACAGTTAAAAAAAAATACAGAACAAAGCAGTTAAATTCTGGTAAAAGTAAATATGATCAATAAAGAGAAAGTGAGATACGATAATGTTAAGTTAAAATCAGATCAAATCTACGTCAATATAAGAATATCTTTCATTTCGGCGCAACAACTATACAAAGTAGACATATGCAAGTGAAATGGCAGGCAAACTTTTATCTAGTGACTATAGTATTGAGATGAAATGAAAAGATGAACGATATTGTCGCGAAAAGGGACGGATCTCCCTTTAAGCGACAAACCTGCCGCAACATCAGGTTAGTTTAGCAAGAAGAAGAATCCAAAACGAGTGCAGACAGTGACGTATTAGCGTAAATCCTTTTATGTCAGCGTCCGTACGAATCCGGACGAAACTGATCAGAGGAGAAGAATATTACTTCCGTATTAGAAAATTTATCATTGCATAATTTATTATAATATCATCCGATGTATTTGTTATGAAAACAAGGGAATCGCGCTGGGCGAAATCGCCGCCTTGCAGTTGCGGATGAACCGCTTGGGGTAGCTAAATTCAAGTAACGTAAAGTAAAACTTTAAATTTATTCCAACCCTCATGCCGAGTGTTAAAGATTAAATTTCCTGACGGAAAAAAAAAAAAAAACATTCTCTAGTTTGCGCTCGTTTGGCGTCACCAAGTTGTAATTTACATTGAATTGTGGTAGGTTGCAATCTCTCTCCTCTCCAATCAGACAGTGTCGTTCGCCATCATGAGTGTGTGATAAGTTCATCGTGGGCCATCCACAAGATGGCGTGTCAATTTGCTATGATTTTGGGATTATCATGTTCAACAATCTTTGAATGCGTAAACAATGTGGGTTTGTAATCTGTAAGTTCATAATTAACTTTAATGATACGTCATGTAACTCAGAATTCAACGGCGGCCACGTGGTGTGTAAGAATGAGTTTTATTTCATGTCTTGTCATTCCTTTTTAGCCTTTAAATGTCGTTTATGATAAGTGCATGCGGGGATTGTTATTGTGTTAATAAAATAATCTTATTTTCTGTATCATAAAACTTGTAAAAATTCAGTTGACCTTACCTCTTCAACCCTCCACCGACGAGCAGTAGCAGCGTTGTCTATTAAGATCTTGTCATCAGCCCACACCATCAGGGCACGAACTAGCGTAAAGCTCGCGAAATTCGCGACAGATGTATTAATTAGAAGAGCGGATGAAATAAAAAGAAAATAATATTCAAAACAATGAGACTAAGAGCACTGCTCCGAGCGATGAGGAGCCGTTACGGAGCACAGGCTCGGCACAAAAATCCGAACTCGAAAGATACTGTACGTGGCTCCGGTTGTAATCCTTCGGTTTAGTTCACTTGACGGAAGTTGATCTTTGCGATTTGCAGTCTCCATTTTTTAAAGAAAGATTACGAAGCGTGGGAAACAAGCAAGACGAATCATTTGCGTCGCATGTGGGTTCAATACCATAACGAAAGATGGAGTGAAATTAAGCGAATATCCGCGGAAGAGACAAACGTGACTGGCAAGGGAATGGGAAAAACGTGTCAGCAGCACCGGGGCGAAATGAAAGGCAAATTTGGGCTCTTTCATTTGCTCTGAACATTTCACGCGAGATGGCTTTTATTTTTCGGGTCAAATCCTGACGTTGATGGTGAATTACAACGCGATACGACGCAGAAATATTACATTTTCCCACTTCCCTAGGCCGGCATGTCTCATTTACTTTGACCATTTATACAGGCTATGCACCAAAAAAAAAAAAAAAAAAAAAAAAAAAAAAAAATTTTTCCTTGCCATAAACCAGAGAATACAAGGATAAATATCTAAAATATGATTGAAAAATATGATATTACAAGAATAAAATATGGCAATTGAACTGACAATGAAAATAATCTTAGCATCTATTTCCTATTTATCACTTACTGATCATCATTCAAATTTCTATTCATTACACTGCATAATACAATTAACTATAGAAAACAAGAAAATGAAAGTGAGTCGAATCTGCTACAAACGCAATAGTTCCAGATCCACCACTGAAATCTAGTAGAGTAATCCACACCTGTCAGAGATTCATCGTCACTTAACGATTTTCGTGCCGAAATGCTAAAAGCTGCAGTAGAAACGTCCGTCTCTTGATCTTAGACGACTCATTTCGTAATTGGCTTCGGGCAGATGGTTTACGACTGAGCTGTCCTTCCTGATGCAAACTCCATATTTGTCTAGCCTTGAGAACGACGCTGAGCTGGAGGAGGCTTACGTTCCCAGTGGCCATGTTAGCAGCGATTTCATTATTATATCTTTGGTACTTTATTCGGAGTTGTTCCACTTCACTGACACCTCTGCCACGTGGCAAACAGATTCTTCTGCTCTCGCTGGAGCTGTTGGTAGATTAGCTAAACGTTGCTTTACTTCGAGACTGTAAACTTAGGAAGTTGTTGTGGATGAAGGGACTGACGTGACAAGTTCCAGAAAGAAAGATAAGTGTTCTAGCAACGTAAGGTTCTGAGGCAGTCAAACGCAAAATATTCGCAATAGGCGCAGTATACAAAAAGGGCATAAGCAGCTAATCAATTGATCACAACATCTCTAATGAATGATATCTTTTTTATTGTACCCAGGATTCATCATTTAGTTCCTGTTTCGTAGCTCTTTACTGGGGATGTAACATTTTTAATGAGCATATTCAGCCCTCATTGAGGAAGGAACGTCTTGATCAATGTTTCTTTGGGATCTCTCTCTCTCTCTCTCTCTCTCTCTCTCTCTCTCTCTCTCTCTCTCTCTCTCTCCAGAAGACGTGTAAGTCTTATGGGGGCTGCATGTCTTGACATTGGAAAGCTAATAGCGTGCTGTGTAGTTGATTAGGTTACAGTATCGTATTAACTCATTATGGCATGATTGTGATATCATAAAAGGAATTGTGATATCATAAAAGGAATTTCTGAGAGAGAGAGAGAGAGAGAGAGAGAGAGAGAGAGTTGATTGGGCAACGTTACTAACAGCTAACAATTAAAGCATGAGAACCACAAGGCAAAAGGTGTTACGTGGATCCATTTTGAAGGGAGTATTAAGCCCTGAATATCTCTCGACAAAAACACAAAATGAGATCATGAAATATCCTAAACCTGTATTTTTTCTTTATATCTTTATGTGATTTTCCTCTTCAAGGGTTGGTCGAAGCGAAAATCTGTATCGAGCATGCTTCTAGAATTCAGTGGTTCCCAAACAGGGGGGCCATTGAGCAGAATGCAGGGGACCATATTCTGAAGATATGTAATGTACAAAACCAAAGGAGTTTAGAGGGTAACCAGCCTTTGGAGGCAACTAACAGGTTCAGTACGGTGGGCAGTGGGTCATGGACAAGTACTATCCTGTATGAAAAGTGGGTAACGAATAGAAAAAGTTTGGGAACCACTGTTTTTAGAGCATGATTTCGTGAAAACTAAGGAGCGTGTTTTAATGAAAAGATTCTTTACAAGACTTTCTCGAAATGATTAGCTTCTGTGAGAAACCGGTCATTTAAACGCCAATTACTAAGTTCAATGGTCTGCCTGAATTGATTACGTGAAAATTAAAGGAAAGATTTTAATATGAAACTTGGTAGGAACATCTAATAAGCCTCCTCAAGAAGTTCAGCTTTTGGTGTGAATCAGTCAAAAATGAAACTGAAGTCCAAAGATATTCGAGGTGTGATATATCAAAGTATCTCATTTTAACTTTGGTATTCTATTTTTTTTTTGACAAATCATACTATCAATTTCCAAGCTATCAAGTTCATCAGACTAAATTTGTGTCTAAAAATCAAAGGGGCTACGTCTCAAATTATTTGAAGTTACGTACTTCAAACGCAGTTGCCAATTGCCCGCTGCACACACACACACACACACAGAGAGAGAGAGAGAGAGAGAGAGAGAGAGAGAGAGAGAGAGAGAGAAAACATTTACACACACTCCAAAGTAATTCATCGAGATGTATCCCTTATAGTTTCATTTATCTATTCATTTGATTATTTAATTCTTTTCGTCTTTTTTTTTTACGAAAAGGAACCAGAGGTCCGGAGAAGACATCATGCAGAACGGGAGTGACCATCTATGCACCATCTCAAAAGATGCGCTCCAGAGCTGCTTCCGACAGTGGCAGAACCGTTGGCAGAAGTGTGTGGGAGCCTAAGGGGGACTACTTTCAAGGAGATTAGTGTAAGATTGTTGTATATGAATACGACTATATTGTATGAATAGAGGTCGAATATTATTTTTAACACAATAACACCGTAGGTGTTGCGCTTTAGCAGTTAATCCAAATCGCGAGATGGCTTTCTTTGCTGCTGCGACATCCTCTCTATGTTTCTGGAACACGCACTAGTTTCCTGTCCATAACGCTTATTGAGAACCGTGGCGATTGACTGATTTCTCGGAAATATTAATCTAAGAATGAGCAGGAATACCAAGGCTTGCACATACATATTTATAGCAGTTTTGGGACGTTCCGACTTTCCGACATGCCATCTTCTACCTATACACAGAGACAAACAGTGAATTTGTCTGGAAAATATACGTTTTTAAAAGAGCATTGACCTTCTTTTTGGGAATGTAAAATGAAATGGACGCTTAGAATAAGCTGAATATTAAAAAAAAAATCAAGCATGAAAAACAAAATGTATAAGCCGAAAGATGACTGATCGCGATTAAGATGACATTAAAGGATTCTAAAACTCTAAAGTCGCATGGGTTCAGGCGAGGCTCGATGCCCTTTACTTAATTCATTTCAACAACAACGAAAGAAGAAAATAATCGAACACGAAAAGGAGAATGGGAAAAATGAACTGGAGACGCACATGAAAATGAAGACTGAGTGACCAGAGATTTTTTTTTTGTGTGCTTAACTTAGCAGATCTCAAGACAAACATCTGAATTATCTATGACTGTCAATGGATGGGGAGAAAAACAAGGTGGCGGAGGAGATGATTGATTAAAGTAGGAGAGCTGCCTATCGGGAATTCGTATCAACAAATTTGTTATTTTACGTCAAGCAACACAGTCCTTTCATGCGCAATACGCATACTGTAAATCTAAACTTGCTGACAGAATAGCAACAAAATGATCTTACTGGAATGACTGATGTTGGCAAATGGTACTATTCTTCGTCTTCTTCTTCTTCCTCTTGAATACAGTGAAGAAAACCAGCAGAAATGACTAGATAACAAATGATAAATGTTTGCAAGAGTTGGCAGTGATATGAACGTTGTTGAGGATCAATAGTAACTGGGAAGATGGAGCGATGAATGATTTGTTGTTTGAATGGTCGCAAAGCCATTAAATTTTATTTTCGACAGTCTAACAAAATTGCGCTTTTAGGCTTAATTCTTTTTAATGTGTCTTATGCATTACGGACAAGAGATTTTTTCCTGACGTATAAAAGATCGGTCGTCAGTCATCCCTGTTGATAGGTCTATATATCACTGGAAAATAACTTATGCTGAAAATGATAAGAAATAGCATATTTGCGCGACCAGTAGGTGAAAGAGTTCCATTTGAATTTGGATAAAGATTCCATACTATTATGAAAAGTATAGTAATACAATTTAACAATTTGAGAGCCTTGAGAAAAGCACCTTATCAGAGGAACTTCATCAGACTACACAGTGGACAGAGACTCCGACTCCTTCAACTGCTAAGAGGGACACCTTTGACCTCCGAGTGGAGTCATTCTTTGATGGGTTCGTCTGGCCACGTAACCCTCATTCTTGTCACGCCCGAGGGATGGAATTCACCGGCCGAGCCTTTCATTCCCTCGGATAGAGAATTCTGAGAACCTTCTCAGACGCTATTGTTGAGACAGATAGATCGTTAGATAGATACGCCCATAGTAAGATATTGGTGTGAGTCATTTCTTTTAAGTTATAAAGACACTGAAGTTCTTAAGTTTCTGAGACAATAATGGAAGTAAAAGCGCAGCAGAATGGCCTAGTCATTATGAGAAGAAAGAGAAATAAAATGTTGCTGAAGTTTAATCTCGTGATTCCTTCGCCCGAAGTGTAGCTCATTTTGCGATCGAGCGTAAATCAAGTTACCAATCCGTTGCTCATTTGCTCAGATCTTCCAACCCACTTAAAACCGTCTCAACCAATCCTTTCTTAATGCAGCCTGCACTTTCTCCACTGACTTTGGAAACAGGATTTCGCATACAAGCACATCCACAACCACACACATATTCGTGTATATACGTGCTTGAGTTTGGGCGGTATGTTGAGTGGTAAAGCTCTCTTTACCGGCAGTGTAAGGTCAGTGATTTGATCCCATCTTCCGTTACCAATCGACCCAACTTTGAAGGGGTACAGCGCCTGAAAGGTGACGATGGGAATTTTTGAAAATGTCACAACTTTGACAGATCTCACTACGGGATTAATATTTTTTCTCACTCCTGTCTGGAAGTCATTGCTAATCATTTGCCTATCTGTTGTTATGCCTCAAGTGCTACATACTGGAAACTCTCTTCCACGTCGGTGCTAATAATCATTTCTTTCTTTAAATCTTCAGCTGAAATCCCTTATGGAGATTCTCCAATGGGATATCAACCTTCAGAGAGAGACAAATTATAGTAAAAGATAATAAATAAACAAATATGAGAGATCAGGAAATAAAACCAATACACCTGAAATTCAGATGTGCGCCACAGAGAGCAGAAATGAATTTTCTCCTCCCTTAAACATCTGGACACCAGAAGATCCTTCATCTGCACTAGGCAAACTATTTCACATTTTTGCTGTAGCCATGATAAACTCCCTGCAAAGTGAATAGTATTAAAACTGATGCTAGAGAATGACACACTGCAGTAGCAGCAGCAGCAGCAGCAGCAGCAGCCTGCCTAGTGTTGCAAGCAAAAGCAACTAAACCAGGCAAAGAACACAACAGAAGATTGTTGTTGTAGTCTCATTTTATGCACAAGCGTATTGAACTGTCTTTACGTGTATGCCACAAATCGACATAAAGATTGGCAAACCCATATCCAAGAGTTTAGGAATGAGAGTCAGCAATGAAAGAACGTATTGGGGAACAGTATCCCAAACAAAGGAGGTAAATACTTATAGATATTATAGCTTCTTTGGGAAACATTTCTGCTAGAGACCAACTTTTGTAGAAAAAGAGGAGGCTCTATTACGCATATGCACCGCAAACAAGGGGTGATATTCCAAAATTATATAGACTAGGGATGCACTTTTGGCCGATACCGATACCGATACCGATACCTGTTACCTCCATATTACTGTTATTTATAAGAACATATATTGTTACTAAAATCATTCTTGTTCTCTGGTTATTGTATATCAAAGGTTCAAAAGTTTATATAACCTTTTATATAAGGTTATATAAACAATTTCAAAGCTATAAATTTATTGAAAAAGAACAAGTATAACTATACGTAGTATTTAATCCCTTTATCACCTGGATACAGTTTGGTTTATATTATGGCTACCATTAAAAGACTTTTAACAATTTAGGTAGGTAGTGCTTGCTCGAATTCACGGGGTGACGAGTAATCTGAATTCACTAATATATACTTTTGTTCTGAGTTTTAATTTACATACTGGCTAGAAACAGTTAACACTCATTTATTTAGATTATGAAAGGTTCTGGTAGTGGCTTGCAAGTGAACACAAAAAAAGCGCGTTGGCGCAGTGTGAAGGAATTTGTGCCTGAATTCGTTCGTGTTCCTTACGATTGTACGAGAGCAGCTTTCCAGGCGAGTGGTGATGAGGCCGAATCACTAGGGACCCCATTCGTCCGACTCGAGGATTACTAAGGACTAAGGAAGTCTCATATGTATTCATAAAAAAAGACGAACGACATGCAAAAGAACGAAAGAGGGTCGTAAATCCCGTGCGTGCAGGGAAGAAAAAGCCCACTGTGAACATTCCTGATAACTCCTTTTTAAAAGAAGCCTTCCAAAGATGAAGGTGAAAATGAATATTCATGTCACTGATTTAGCATGTTGAAGATGAAAGCATTTTTTTCTTCTTGGTAAATTAAAAATTGTACCCCACGTAACTGTAACGCTGAGAGAGAGAGAGAGAGAGAGAGAGAGAGAGAGAGAGAGAGAGAGAGAGAGAGAGAGAGAGAGAGAGAGTTCTTTCATACACAAGAAGCTTAGAGAGATATTCATCACTATCTTTCTGTATAACTGGATAACAGGTACCGAATAAGGAGCTATTAGGTAATTTACTACATATGTTTTTTAAAACCATTGTTTTAATATAATTCCCTCACCAATATGTTTTTATTAGTCTTTTTTAACAATCATTTTCACATTAGTGATATATTCCCAATTATTGTTGGTGCAGTATTTAAAGTAGTTACCTGTTTTTTTGTTTTTTTCATTTTACTCTGATATTATCTCCTTACTGAAACTCATAGTCCATAACTACGCCTTCTGAACTTGGCGTAGAAGTTTCTTTATATTTCAGCGGGTAAATCATAAAGCAGGTGACCGAAGTTCATTTATAATCCCAACGTTTCAGCAGTCCACACTTACTAAGGATGAATGGCACCGGCGGTTCTTTTAGATCAAAGCAGCCTTGTGCTGGCACGGTCTCTTGCTCTTAGCTTTTTTCACCAGGAGTACACACATGTTATAATGATACACGAAAACGAGTTTACAAAGAAGGGGGAGATTTTTGATTGGATGATCATGGCTTGGGAGCTCTCCTATTGCCTGCATGTCTGGCTGAGTGACAGAAGTGCTGATTGGCTAGTGCTGGGAGGTTCTTGCTAGCTTCACTGCTTAAGGAGGAGGGCGGCTCTCGTGTTATCCAAGGAGCATCCCTTGTCGTTTTCCTGATGGTGGCTGGAAGAAGGAAGGTCTCTTGAGTAATATTATGTGCGGTTTTCCACTGAAGAATGGCAAGGGCCTATTTGTAGCAAGAGCATTAATGGTCCATATTGATATTGTCATCGAGGATTGTGGTGTTCCTCACAATCTGCTTGCACTGGGGGATGCTGCTGTGTGCCTTCATGCAGTGTTGGTTAGTATCCATGTAATCCCTGTGGATAATTCTATAGTCCTCACTTCCTCTGGGTGGTAGGGCTCCCCTGCTGGTATCTCCTGTCAACAAGATTCCTTGAAACCCTTGTGGCTTGACGGTAAGAATACCTGTTATCTACTGGTGCCTCAGCAACCTACCTAAGTTCTTTTGAAGTGGCCCTTCAGGAAGATCAGTGGGAGAGGGGGCAGCCTTTGTAGGTATTTATAACCGACTCATAGCACTCCACAGGGGTTCCAGACAAAGGTCCACAAAAAACTGACTAACATCGATCTCTGTCTCAAGGGCAAAGTATAATGTTCTGATGAAGCAAATGTTAAGATTCATAGAAAAGGTCCATGGGACAACTGACCAACATTGAGCTGTGTCTCAAGGGCAAAGGAAAATGTTCTAATGAGCAATGTTAAGACCCATAGAAAAGGTCCATAGAAAAGTAACCGACATCGAGCTCTGTCTCAAGGTCATAAGAGAATGCTCTGATAAAGCAAATGTTAAGCTCCATAGACAAGCTCCATAGACAACTGACCGGCATCGAGCTCTGTCTCAAGGGCAGAGGTGATTGCTCTGATGAAGCAATGTTAAGATGGATGCAATACAAGTCAGAGATGTAGCTGGAAATATAGCTGTAGGGTAATTTATGCAAATGAGTTTCATAAGATGAAGTACAAAGAGCATAAACTGAGAAAATCTACAAATAATGGGGCGTGGATAAAGATGCAGAAGTTGGAGTACTCGCTGGTATCACCTCTCAACAATATTCCTTGACCCACTTGTGACTTGACAGTAAGAATACATGAGCAACCCCTTCAAGTTCTTTGGAGGCAGCCTTTCAGGAAATTCAGTGGGACAGAGAGTAGTCTACGTAGGCATTTATAACCAGCTCATAGCATCCTCAGTGCTTCTAGACAAAGGTCCATACAAAACTAACTGACATCAAGCTCTGTCTCAAGGGAAAAGGAGAATTCCTTGAAAAAGCAAATATTAAGATTGATAGAAAAGGTCCATAGACAACTGACCGACATCGAGTTTTGTCTCAAGGGGAAAGGAGAATGTTTTGATGACAGAATGTTAGGATGGATGCAAAACAAGTCAGAGAAGTAGCTGAAATATAGCTGTAGGGTAATTTACACAAATGATTTTCATAAGGAATTCCAGGGTTGGGTCATGGAGTCTGCTGGAAATATATGTATGTTTAAGAAGGTGGGAATAGGGAATAAAGACAAGGACGTGAAGTGAGATAATGACAATTTAATGAAGGAAACACGAGATTACTTGAGGTACAGTTGTTGGGCTGAAGGGAGAACTGCCTGCCAAAGTGTGGGAGGAAGGATAAAATGGTTAAGAAGATACGTGTGAAAATGTTACATGTGATTAAAGATGATGGAATCTGTTTTCAAGTTTTGTAGATTGTGGAAGACAGAGAAACAGCTGAATGATGCAAGAGTAGAAATGGTTAGTGTAAGCACGAAAATGCTTGTGGAACTTAAAGTTAAGAGACTGAAAGATGAAAAGACTCCAGGAACTGATGGTAGTGAAATGTTATGGTACAGTGATGAAATTGTAACTGAGTGGGTGACCGGATGAGTAAACTGTGAGTGAACTATGTTAACTCTGGATGAAGGTGATGAAGGAGTCTACAAGGTTTAAGTAGGATAACATTACTGAGTATATCTGGGAAGGTGTAGGAATTTGTTCGAGAAGATAAGACAGACGTCAGAGAGTTTGGCTGTGGATGAAAATGAGGGCTTAGAAAAGGGACAGTGGGTGGATAAAATACTGTTATGAAACAGTGATGTGAGAAGTTTTGAAACTAAAGAGTTGAGTCACAGAGTAGGTGAAGTGAAAAAGGTAGAAGAAAAAGTGCTAGGAATGTCTATGAAAGTCAAAGTTTGAATGTGTGAAGAATTGCTGTACCAAGTCTCTCTGTCGAGTTGAGTTGAATATAGAATTTAAGCCAAAGACCAAGCACTGGGACCTATGAGGTTATTCAGTGCTGAAGAGGAGATTGGCAGTTAAAGTTTTGAAAGGTGTAACAGGAGGAAAACCTCGCAGTTGCACTATGAATCAAGTGTTAGGAGAGGATGAAGAAAGAGAATATGAAAGGAGGTACAGTGAAAGGAATGGAAGTGGTTGCAGCTAGGGCTGAAGACACTATGCAAAGAACTTTAAGTAATGCGTACAGTGCACTGCATGAGGTCCACTGACGGCACTAGCCACCTACGGGGAAGTCTCTCTGTCAAAGCAAAATTTAGATGCTCGAAGCAAGTAAAAGAATGTAGAAACTGTAGAGATGAATTGCTTATGTAGTGGCTGTTGTTTATGGAGAATTCAAAGATAACGAAATTTTGGACAGAGCTAAGATTTGAGGTGGTTTGGTCATGTGGAAAGACTGGTTGATGATAGGTTGGGGAAAAGGATATACAAAATAGAATTTTGGGAATGGAAAAGGAAGGGAAGACCTGGAAAGGGATACAAAGATGAAGTGAAAGAGATATTGGAGAGGAGGACCCCATCATCCAATAAGTGAGGGAATACTCGTAAGATTGTGACGAACGGCATAGTTTAAGTTGGGTTGGACGCTATGTTAGGAAGCCTTCTGTGGAAGTGTATGAAGCAGCCATTGGGTTAAGAAAGTGTTTTTTGCATTATGGGTTCATTCACGACTCAACAGCGTAAATATAGTAATGACTATTGTCCATTCTTTCCTTCAGAGCTACCTCCTGTTGGGAGAAACTGCTCAATTTAAGAATGTATATATATATATATATATATATATATATATATATATATATATATATATATATATATATATATATATATGTCTATATATATATATATATATGTATATATATACACATACATATATATATACATATATTATATATATATATATATATATATATATATATATATATATATATATATATATATATATACATATGTATGTATAACTGGATCACGAAAGTTTGGAACGTGGTAAATCCATAAATAAAGGTATAAGCCACGAAGGAAAAATAAACAACGGACTTTCTACAAGATCTTTCGACGTTGAACGTCGAAAGATCTTGCAGAAACTCCGTTGTTTATTTTTCCTTCGTGGCTTATACCTTTATGTATACATATACACATACACACATACATAAATACAAATTATTGACTCCCATCGCGCTCGAACCTCAGATCTCTCAAATGAGAGGCCAGGGCACTAATGACTGACCCACATAAGTAGCGACCTAGTCTTTCATGTGCTGGTGAGTTTTATGTGTACATTGATAGACAGGATAATAAATATACTATGTAATTATGTTTATTTATTACTTGACTTCACTTTTTCTCGTGTTGTTGTTCTTCAGAATATTAAATAATTTATCTTTTCTGACTCCATGTTAGCATTTGTCGATGGCAGAAATAAATGACCTTATTTTCCTCCTCTTCCCCTCTCCCCGCTAAGTCCTCCCACGCCATACCACCATTTATCTGTCATCACGTCTTTATCCATATCACAGCACAGCGTCCCTCCCACTTCCTCTTTTGATTTCACAATACTCATCGTCTAATGCACTTCTGGTTTCCTTGCATTGTCTTTGATCACAACAACTGCCATCCATTCAATGGTTTCACTTTAATTTCCCCAGTTAATGGCTTTCATTTACGTTCTTAGAAGGGAATTCATTTCGTCTCCTCTTATGGTCAAAAGGGTTTCTTCATTCGTTAATCTCTGGGTGTCTTTGTTGTGGCTTTCAGCAATGAGTTCTTGTTTTAAGCCATTACCAAAATTGTCCGCTATTTTCTTTCCAGTTTGCTGTGATCCAGAATGCATCAGCATGGAAACACACGCACACACGCAGAGGTAATATGCTGTTTAAATAGCAGGTACTTCTGTTTTTTTTTCCGATCTTTTTGGAATACTAATACTAACATCGAACAGTGATCTACAAAATGAACTCGTGAATGCTACCAGGTATGAACATTAGTATTTTGAGTATTTTTAATTGTGCTAAAATACATGTCCTTTTAATTATCATATTGATATGAGATATCTTTTAGAATTTTATCATTGCGTTCTGGCTTAACCTACACAGTAGGTGAAACCCATGTTTTTTTTTCTTTTTATAAATATATCAATTTTGAAATGTTTGAATCTATTCAGAAACGTAATAAAAGTAGCGCAAAAATCCTTTTTTAAATAATGACTATATATATATATATATATATATATATATATATATATATATATATATATATATATATATATATATATATATATATATATACGTATATATATTCTTAAGTCAAGCAGTTTCTCCCAACAGGAGATAGCTCTGAGGGAAAGAATGGAGAATAATCACTACTATATCTACACTTAAATTGCTGAGTCCTGAATGAACCTATTATGCAGAAAACAGTTTCCTAACCCAATAGCTGCTACATATTCATCCACAGTTCACAGAAAGCTTCCTAGCACAGCGTCCAGCCCCTACACATTTTATAACACATTTTGACATCTTTTCAGGATCCTTGAAAAGGTATGATTAATATAATTACTATCAATATTATTTCAAATGTAACAGTACTTTATTTGGAATGAACCCAAGAAGCTCTTATCGTGTAAAGTAAACTTTCAAAGGGAAAGATAGAGAATAACTTACAAAGAGTAGGCAATATGGCGTCTCTTACTCCAACAAGCGTTATGAACAATATTACCTGGATGGGTGATCAACATTTAATTTTACAGCAAAAGGAATACTAACACTCAGGTAGTGGTAGAGTGAAGTTATGGTCCAAATACTATGCGCCCTAGCACCCTGCAAAAGAGTAAAATGCACTAACTAACTCAAGAGAAGCAGTCGGTGAAGGCAGCTTACGAAATAGAGTAGTGCATAGTGGGTTCAAAGCTTTAGAGAACAGATGAGAATGCCGAGGTGGATTATGGGAACATCGCTGCTTAAAAGATCGGCAAAGTGAAGGAAGATATGGAGAGAAGAGATTTGGTGGAGGATGATACCTTTGATAGATGGCAGTAGAGAAGGCGCATCAGGCAACCGACCCCTTAATGTAGGGATAACGCTGGGAAAGAAGAAGAAAAGTGGGTAGTGAGTTCATGTGGATTCGCCTTTATCATGGCTAAGCTAACAACGAATAGTAACACAGATGAGAACGTTTTCGTTTTCGTTATTTTCTGAATAGATTTTCTTTCTTATATTTTTTTAAGCAAAACGATAATGATGTCAAAGAATATATTTATAGATAAATATCTTCGTGGATAGAAAGAAAACATCATTAAGGTAACCATCGTGTTATTTCAATTTTCCATTATCCTCTTCTTCATTATTATTCTAGTAATTGACGATTCTTTCCATAGATATACCTACCAAAGTCTTCAATGTAAAAAGGAAAACCAATTAAGTCTAAGGGCTTTCTCTCATTTCCACAGTCTTATCATTTCCAGTTCTCCTTTTCTTGATGCACCTAAAGGAAGATGGAAGACGTTTTTATAAATCTACAATCATTGCTGTGTAATAATACTCTTAAGAGTTATTGCTTACACAATTTGAAAGACGACAAACTAATTTCTAAGAGATTTACGAAGTCTCTTCTCCGTTGGCCTAATGTTATCGGGATTTAAATAAAATGTTCGAATGGAGAAAGAGGAACCTCCTCCTCCCTTTTATCACCCCTTTTTGTTTTCCGAAATGAAGTCGGACCATTTTTGTGTGGCTGGGAATTAAAAAAAAAAGAAAATGGAGAGATGCTGTGAATCTTTAACAGTTTTAGGGAAAAAATTCCCGGTTCTTGGGAATGATCTTATTACAGCTGCTTCCATTGTAATGGAAATTTGGCCAAAAATATTACTTTGCCAAAGGAACTCTTTAATATCTATCTATCTGTCTATCTATCTATATATGTGTAACATATGCACACACGCACACACAGGTATATATATATATATATATATATATATAATATATATATATATCTATAGATATATATATATATATATATATATATATATATATATCTATGATATATATATATATATATATATATATATATATATTATAATCTATAGATATAGATAATATATTATATATATATATATATAAATATATATATATAATCTATAGATATATATATATATATTATATATAATTATATTATATATATATATATATATATAGATAATATATATAGATATATATATATATATATCATAGATATATAATATAGTATATATATATATATATATATATATATATATATATATATATATATATTCTATATCTATATCTATATATATATATATATAATATATATATATATATATATAGATAATATAGATATATTCCTATATAGATATATATATATAGATATATCTATATAATATAATATATATATATATATATATATCTATATATAAATCTATTATATATGATATATATATATATATATATATATATAATAATAGTATATATAAAATATATATATATATTATAGATATATATAATAGATATATATTTATATATATCATTATATATATATATATAGTATATATTATATATATAAATATCTATATATATTAATTATATATATATAGATATAATCTATATATATCATATATATATATAGATATAGATATATATATAATATATATATAGATATATATAATATATATAATTATTATATAGATATATATACTATATATATATAATATATAATTATATATATATATATATATATTATATATTATATTATATATATATATGAATTTAAAATATCAAGATGATAATGATGCTGATGATCTTATTCGTGAAGATCTTACTGAAATAACTCCCTATTGAATGCTAGAGCACACATTGATTCCATTATCTTAAGATGACACTTCTAATTTTCTGCTTCTCTGCTTTTCCTAAAGACTAAGACTGAAAAAAAAAAAAAATAACGTTGCTGTGTCGTCATTTTATTCCCCTCCGCCGACAGCTGTTTCAGCCGTTAATTCTAGTGTTCTTCTACACACTTCTGGCTTACAAATGTGGCATTTCATGCTCACGTTCAAATTTCTGGAGATTCTGCTCCTCTTTCTATAGAAGTTGTCTCGAGACAAAATGTATTGTATTTGTATGTATGTATGTAAAACTTGACTTACGTGAGACTCCCCATGAATGTATACATTTGAATAAAAATGAGACAGTACCCTTAAGACCTGACACATTTGCTAAGTCAGGGCCAGGGCGACACAGAGTAGTAGGTGTTCCATTTCATCATATTTGAAAGAATGATATCGAAATTCTTCAGTTAGTCAATATCATCATCTTGCATAGAATGCGGCGTTCAGTAGAAAAGTGCGCGGAATAACCTTCCTTTGATGAAATGCAATGTGAAAATCTCTGCATAGCCGGCGGAATCTCCCGCTTGGGAATTGCAAGGAAGACAATAATGAAGCAGCGTTAATTTGGCAAGGTTACCCTGGGTCTAGTTGAATTAACCCCCTTTAGCTCATTATCGATTCCTCCATCCCTCCCCCCCTCTCTCGCTCTCTCCCTCCTTCTCTTTGTCTCTTTCCCTGTCTGTCAGTACGTCTGTTTATTTCTCTCTCTCTCTCTCTCTCTCTCTCTCTCTGTGTCAGTCCGTCAGTCTGTTTGTCTCCCTTCCCCCTTCCCTTTGTCTCTGTCTCTGTCTGTCTGGCCGTCTCTCTCTCTCTCTCTCTCTTTGTCATTCTGTTTGTCTCCCTTCCCCCTTCCCTCTCTCTCTCTCTCTCTCTCTGTCTGTCTGAACATAGTAGTATATAGACCTCCTAATACTAAAGAGTTTGACACAATAATAGAAAAATTGGATGATATATGTAGAAATCACAAGGACTGGACTATTCTCCTATCCGGAGACTTTAACTTTCCTTTCGTAGACTGGAGAGAACGAATAGGAGATTGTGGTTGTATTTATACATATAAAAAAGAGAGTAATAGTAGTGCAGAAGATAAGAGGCAATTCGAAAAGATATTAGATATGCTACTAGAATGCAACATTCAACAAATAAATCGCCTGCCAACAAGAAAGGAAAATACTTTAGACCTATTATTTGTGAACGAGGTGAATTATGTTAAAGAAATAATAGTTTATAATGCGAGTATTTCATACCATAATGTCATAGAATTAACAGTCCATTCCAAAGCAAGTGAAAACAGAAATAAGCAAGAAGTGAAAAAGTGGGAAGGATATGAAAAATACAACTTCTACAGTAAAATTATAAAATAGTCAGAAATAAATGAAGAATTAAATAAAGATTGGGATAACATTTTCGTAAGCGATGATATAAAGGTAAATACGGAGATATTATATTAAATATCAGAGAAAGTAGTGGATAAAATATACCGAAAAAGAAAAGTAAACATAAGTCATGCATACCAAGAGACAGAAGGATCTTGTTCCAGAAAATCAGAAAGTGGAGAAAAGGTTCTTGCAAAAAAAAATGCATGGAAAGAGATGGAACTAAAAAGTAAGATAGAAAATCCAGAACAAAAGATTATACAATCAAAAGAAAATGAAAAACGGGACTTGGAAGAAAAAACCCTAGTAAATATCAAGTAAAACCCCAAACTATTGTACTCATATGCGAAAAAGATGAATAAAAGAAGAATAGAAATTGGCCCTCTAAGAATTGAAGGAGATTTAATGAATGAAAAAAAAGAAATGTGCAACATATTGGCAGAAAGATATAAGAGAGCATTCACCCCTAGAATTGATAATGAAGATAATGATACAGAAGTTAAGGGAGGAAAATAGTGAAATATTTATCAGACACAGATATTAATGTGCAGGCTATTAATGAAATAAAAAAATGGAGCTGCAGCTGGGCCTGATGGTGTCCCTCCTATTTTGTTAAAGAAAGTAGTTCATTCTATCGCAAAGCCACTTGCAATATTATTAAGACAAAGTGTAGATACAGGCAAGATATGTGGATGAGCACAAATTAGCATATATTACCCCTACTTTCAAAAGTGGATCAAGACTAGAGGCAAGTAATTATAGGCCTGTGAGTCTAACATCACATATTATGAAAGTGTATGAAAGGGTAATGAAGAAAAATATTATGAAACATTTAGTAAAAAATAATTTGTTAATATAGGAAAACATGGTTTTGTACCCGAAAAAAGTACACAAACCCAACTGTTAGTCCACCGTGAGAACATATACAAAAATATGAAAAGCGTATTTGAAACAGATGTGGTTTATCTAGACTTTGCAAAAGCTTTTGACAAGGTAGATCATAATATATTAGTGAAGAAAATTAGAAAACATAATATAGTGGATAAAGTAGGAAGATGGTTAAAAGAATTTTTACACAACAGAAAACAGATAGTTATTGCAAACGATGAGAAATTGGATGAAGCTAAGGTAATATCCAGTGTGCCACAAGGTACGGTGTTAGCTGCATTACTGTTTGTTATTATGATTGCAGACATAGACAGTAATGTTAAGGACTTGGGTAGTGAGTACGTTTTGCCGATGACCCCAAGAATAAGTAGAGAAATTACTTGTGGTGAAGATAGGAATGCGCTACAAAGAGACCTTAACAATGTATATAATTGGGCAGAGGTAAATAGAATGGTATTTAACTCTGATAAATTTGAATCAAGAACTTATGGAGACAGCGAAGGAAAGCTATATGCATATAGGGGACCTAATAATGAGACAATCACAAATAAGGAAGCAGTTAAAGACCTTGGTGTGATGTTGAATAGGAACATGTTATGCAATGATCAAATAGCAATTCTATTGGCAAAATGTAAAGCAAAAATGGGAATGTTGTTACGGCACTTCAAAACAAGAAAAGCTGAACACATGATTATGCTTTATAAACATATGTTCGTAGTCCACTTGAATATGCAATTGATATGATACCCACACTATCAAAAGGATATTGCACAAATAGAGAGTGTACAAAGGTCCTTTACAGCTAAAATAGAAGAAGTTAAGGATCTTGACTACTGGGAAAGACTACAGAATCCTTAAAAATTGATATAGTCCTTAACAAAGGAGAAGAGAATGCTACATAATAATTCAGGTATGGAAACAGATAGAAGGAATTGCCGAAAACATCATGGAGCTAAAAATATCAGAAAGAGCAAACAGAGGTAGATTAATAGTGCCCAAAACTATACCAGGAAAAATAAAAAAAAGGAAAGCACACAGGACATTAATCCACTACGCACCAGCATCGACAAATGCAGCGTCTATTCAATGCGTTGCCAGCTCATCTGAGGAATATATCAGGACTGAGCGTAGATGTGTTTAAGAATAAGTTCGACAAATATCTAAGCTGGCATCCCAGACCATCCAAGACTGGAAGATGCAAAAATATACTGGAAGATGCACTAGCAACTCTCTGGTAGACGTTAGAGGTGCCTCACACTGAGGGACCTGGGGCAACCCGAACAAGATGTAAGGTCTGTAAGGTAAGGTCTGTCTGTCTGTCTGTCTGTCTCTCTCTGTCTCTCTAATTGAAACATTCAAAATACTGAAAGGCATAACAAAAGTAGACAGTAACTTATTTACGTTAAACGAAAACCAGACAAGAAATAATGGATGGAAACTAGAGCTGAAGAGATACAACACATCCACATTGTGGGAACTTCCTCACATGCAAGATATGTGACACATTGAGTAAACTGCCACCAGAAGTTGTAAACAGCAACAGTGTGGAAGAGTTTAAAAGAAAGCTAGACAAAATCATTAGGGCACTGTGAATGCAAAGTAAAACCTGCTCCTACAGATAAGTGAGCACACGATGTCTCCTCGGATGTACTAATAAGTCTTTGAGACATCCTAATCCTTGTAACTCCTTGTAACTGTAACTCTCTCTCTCCTTCTTTTTGTCTCTGGCTCTGTCTGTCTGTCTGTCTCTCTCTCTCTCTCTCTCTCTGAGTTTGTCTCTCTCCTTCTCTTTGTTTCTATCTCTGTCTGTATGTCTGTTTGTTTATTTCTCTCTTTTTCCGTCACTCTCTCTCTCTCTCTCAACCCCCTCTCTGTCAGTCTGTTTGTCTCTCTCTCTCTCTCTCTCTCTCTCTCTGTTCCTGTTAATTATCTCCGTTCCGTAAATGTGCAGTGTAATGGCAACTATACTTGAAGCCACCTCAACACAATATGCTCACGAAGTAGTCCTTCGGAGACCGGTTCTAATTAGGCCTTCTCCGAGTGTCAGTTATTTTTCCTCCTTTTCCGAAAAAATATCAAGAAATAGTGGCAGTTTTCCGCCGACCTTGCGCCTATTAGCGCTCAACTCCTAAATGAACTGACTTCATTTCGGAAGGCTTAAGAGGAATGGCTACAAAAACCATTAGGGATTTTCGCTGTTTTGATTCCCTAATCTTTAATGATAATGGAATCTATTCCAGAAAAGGAAAAATCTGGGAGGGTATGAGCATTAAGAGATTGTGGTGTTTATCTTTATTTCTGTAAGAGAGATTTAAAAAGGAAATTTGCGCGTGGAAGACATGAGAAATTGTCAAGTGCCTTTTTTTCTCTCGACTTGAAATAAAAAGAAGAAAGGCCGGAGGGAGGATGAGATGGCTTGGATAAATGTCAAGGTTAAATAAAATGAGGGAAAATCTATGACTCAAGTCGTCCACCAGTTGGTCTATTTATTTGTCTGTACTGGAATTTTTGTCGCTAAACTTCTGTCCGAAAATTGAAGGTAAAATTGTGCTTCGTTATACAAGTGTTCTTTGGGCACATAAAGTGAATAATGATAACGATTTTGCCTTTCCTTCTAAAATAAAACTGGTAAATTTAACATGCCAGTAAAAACTATGAATATCTCATTTGTAATTCCGGATTTACAGTATTTTTTTTTTAATTTAGCAAAATTAGGGCTTTCTTGGACTGACCTGATAATTAGTCAAGGCTTTCCCAATATACCAACAATGTGAGAGTCGTGTTAATGATGGTGGCAGATAAATTGACGACCTTATGCACAACAGGTGACTAACATTTTACTCTGGAATATCATCAGCACAAAATAAACAAATTTCAGACAATTTTCCAATACCCTTTGTCCACCAAAAGATAAATGTTTTATTTCTTTGTCCAGAGGTTGTGTACCCCTATCCCCCTTACCATTTTTGAAACACTTCTCCTTGGAAATGATGCCAAATATTTGGTTTTAATTTTCCTCTCCGCCCTCAGATCTTAAAAACAACTGAGGGTAGAGGGCTACATATTGGCATCTTGATCATCCACCCTCGAATCATCAAACATACCAAATTCCAGCCCTTAAAAGCCTCAGTAGTTTTTAAGATCTGAGGGCGGACAGAAGAAGTGCGGACTCAAAGACAAGCCATCTCAATAGTTTTCTATTTAACGTTAAAGTTAGGCATGATCGTGCGTCTGGCACCGCTACAGGTGCTAACAACACAGGCGACAACCGGGCCGCGGGTGAAAGGTTCATGCATCGCGGCTGAGAGTTTCATAAAGCAGTATATGTTGTATAGAAAACTCGATTGCGCAGAAGGGGCGTCTGCTCATTTTTTACTTGTTTTTCGCAGAGAGAACTCGTGGCGTCGTTACACACGTTTACTTAAAGCAGAGTATATTAATGAGGATTTATTTCTATAGGTCTAGCCACACTCGTTTATGGTTTTTAGGCGTTGAAGCATCAACTGACGTTTGAAAACGAAGCTGTGAAAGCAGAGAAGAATTCCGTTTCTTTAATACGCAGTCTTCCAAAATATAAATACGAAATGTGGATAATTTGGCTAAATACTCTCAGGAAATCATACTTGAACAACTGGCTTCGTGAACATATGTGTCACTCAGCACACCAGTAACCGAGCGTTTGTTCTTCCTAACACTCTAACGCAAGGAATTTATTCCTTTTCTTGTGTGGAAGATAAAGAAAAAGATAAATGTTCAGAATTGATAGAATTATTACGAAATTGCCTCACATGTTAGATATAATAAAATAATTATGCCAGTAGGTTTTTAACTGTTTACGTTGCAAAATTTTTTTTCAAAGGTAAAGAATCTTGCAAAATGAATAGATCTGGAGCAGAAATTAAACCTTTGTAACATTCAGAAATGCATCGTACGAGAAATTGGAATACATAACAATAGACATTTTTTTCAGAGTTTTCATATAAATCATGCATATGCCAACAATGATTTATATGGTGGCGTTTTTTGGCCGAATAGATCGCATTCTGTGTAGTAAAGCAAACAAAATCAAAACAAGGCTTCACTTGTCAGTTAACGAGTCTAGACGATGCTTTATAGAGTTTTACGACTCATTTTACGCTACTGAACAAAAGGATAACATATCGAATATGAACAAACTCTGATGACAACAGTAAAACAAAAGCAGGAATTCTTTAAGTGTTTTCTGTGGTTAGAATCGCTCCTTTATTATAGTTCGTTAGGCAGGCTACATGTTCCTGCAATATTCGTCAAGCCAGAGTCATGAGGCTACATTAATCCTCTTGTTTACATGAGATCCAATAACGTGATGTAAACTAACTGGATCGTGTTTGACCATCATACCAGCTTTGCATGAAGGACAAACCTAGATTGGTTACTGGCCAGTTTAACAAAAACGCAGCCTCTGTTACCATGTGGTTTGTTATCATTATTTGTTATTATTATGAATTGGCAGATATTACATTGCATTGCCTGTCAATTGATGATGAAATTTAGTAGAAAAAGAATGGGTGCCCCTGGTTCCGCCTGTTTGTATGGTTTTTTAAAAAAAAATACAGTTTTTTCAGCGCCGACTCATTTTTTTTTTGTTTTTTATAAAAACGTCTCTTTGTCGGTCGACTTGTCAAATATTAATAAGCATCATCGCTGAGATGAATTCTATTAATTTTTTTTATGAAAGAAACTTTGAAGGTTCAATGTATAAAAATGGAGAATAGAAAGACTTTTAGTAAAATATACCACACACGCACAAACACACAGACAACACACACACACATATATATATACATATATATATATATATATATATATATATATATATATATATATATATA
>NC_061107.1:139157975-139192975 GCF_015104395.2 Macrobrachium nipponense
TTACATCATCTCTCTATGTTAAACCATGAATAACATCATTGTAGGGAACCTCAAGGACTCAATGTGGCCTGGGAGGTCTTAAACACATGTTTGCGTCGATAAAGAAATCAGCTGGGTCAGGCCTTCGCGAGGTGTGAATAACAACCTTCTCTGTTACTCTCACTCTCTGTCTTACGTATGTCTTTCCTCTCTCCGCCTTACTTAACATGTGTTATCTTTAAATTTGGGAATCTGAACACAAAAACATACATTTCAAAACATGATACACAGGTTCTGAGGTGAATTAATCATATTACCATAATTATAATTGCATTAAAAAACTTACGCTATAAGATTCCTCCCCCCAGCAGATTAGTTATTCCGGGGTTGAATCCAACGATTCACAACGGGATAAATAATCTGCAACTACATTGTTCTTACCAGATATGTGCTCAACCTTTATATTATACTATTGCAAGCACAAAGACCACCTGGTCAGTCTTTGATTATGGTTTTTCATCCACTGTATAAATGACAGGGAATTGTGATCAGACAACACTAAAACTTCTTCATTCCTAGGTCTGTTCACATACACTTCAAACTTTTTCAATGCTGTGATTAAGGCTAGAGTTTCCTTTTCAATAGTTGCATAGTTTTTCGGATGCTTTTTCAGTTTCGAAGACAGGAAACACACAGGGTGTAGAAGGTTATTTTCATCTTCTTGAAGCAGAACAGCTCCAATTCCACAATCAGAGGCATCAACTTGTATCACAAATTTCTTATTAAAGTCTGGAGCTTGAAGCACTGGTCTTGAAGTTAAAATGGCTTTTACCTTCTCAAAGGATTCTTGACATTCTGGAGTCCAAACAAACTTAGCTTTGGGACTAGTTAAGTCTGTCAAGGGAGCTACTACGGCTGAGAAATTTGGACAGAAACGACGATAGAATCCAGCCATGCCCAAAAATCTTTGTAGCTACTTCCTAGTAGTAGGGGGGTAGCCTTACGAATACCTTCTACATTAGCATTCACCGGAGTGAGAAGGCCTTTTCCAACTTCAAACCCAAGGTACTGAACAGTTGCCTTCCCAAACTCACTCTTCTCTAGGTTGACTGTTAGTCCAGCCTCTAGTAGTTTCTTGAAAACTTTCTTCAGGATCTGCAGATGTTGTTCCCACGTTGTAGAATAAATGACAATGTCATCAAGGTATACACCTACTCCTTCTATAGATCCTAGCAGTTGATCCATCACTCGTTGAAATGTGGCTGGTGCATTCATCAGACCAAATGGCAATACAGTATACTGATACAATCCAAAAGGAGTAATAAAAGCTGACAGCAACTTCGCATTTTCATCTAAGGGTATCTGATAATATCCCTTCAATAAGTCTATCTTGGAAACAAATTTGGGTTGCCCAATATTATCAAGTAACTGATCTATAAGAGGCAAGGGATAATTGTCAGCCATACTTATGGAATTCAGTTTCTTATAATCAGTACACATCCTAAAGGAGCCATCAGGTTTCTTCACTAACACACATGGAGAACTGGAGTGACTTGAACTGGGTTCTGCTAATCCATGTTGCAGCAAATACTGAACTTCTTTCTTCAGAACATCTCGATGATAAGGTGAACATCCCATGCTTTCCTGATAAGCGTTCCTAACTTCAAATAACATTAAGGGTAAACCAACATCCCATTCTTTTCCTGACTCAGAACAATACTTTGTCAGCATACTTTTCAATGTCTGGTGGAACCTTTCCAAGGCACCTTGAGTTTCTGGATGATAAGTAGTTGATAACTGTTATTTCACCCCTAATAAGTTCATCATATCCTGGAATAACTTGGAAGTAAAGTTCGTTCCTCTTATCACTTTGTACAATTTCTGGTATACCAAACTTTGAGAAAAACTCCACTAGTTTCTCAGCAACTATCTTGGCAGATATGTTTCTAACAGGGATCGCCTCAGGATATCTGGTAACAGGACACATTAATGTCAACAGATATTCATTTCCTTTCTTCGTCTTCGGGAGCGGTCCAACCATATCTATAATCACCTTGTCAAAGGGTTCTCCTCTAACTTCTATAGGTTGTAGAGGGGCTTTCTGAATGGTTTCATTAAGTTTTCCAGCGATCTGGGAGGTATGACACTCTCGACAGAACCTGCTAACATCTTTATGAAGTCCAGGCTAGAAAAAATATCTCATGATCCTCTCCACAGTCTTCCTGATTCCCATATGTCCATATTTATGAGCTACTGCCACCACTTGCTTTCTCAGTGGACATGGAATCAAAATCTGATGATATTCGCCCCATTCAGCATTTCTGGGTATATCTGAAGGTCTATACTTCCTCATCAGCAAACCTTCCTTCAGATAATAACAGCTAGGAGTTTGTTGCATCTCTTCCTGATCAACAACTCTGAAGAACAAATCAGCTAACGATGCATCCTTCTTATGCAAGTCCATTAGCTTCTCTCTTGTTACCTGTCCAACTTCAAGGGTTGAACTATTCATATCTGCTACCTCAGCTACTGCAGTTTCACTACTATCTTTAAATTTGGGAATCTGAACACAAAAACATACATTTCAAAACATGATACACAGGTTCTGAGGTGAATTAATCATATTACCACAATTATAATTGCATTACAAAACTTACACTATAAGAATATATATATATATATATAATATATATATATATATATACATATGTATATATATATAGACATGAGTTCCATAAGCCTTTTGTACAGCATGCAGCTAAAGTCGTGCGCCCCATTTAGGTGATTTTCGTTCCAATGGTACCAATAGGCAACTTAGCCTCACATTTCTAATGACGCTTAGTTGCAACAACGAAACATTTTGCAACTTCGCTCAGTAAGAGATACAGCTCACTAAGCATAGTTTTAAAGTATCAATGCTATATTTTATATATAAACATTAGCTAGACGTGAACACTTGATGAATTTGACTTTTTAGCCACCATAGTAAGGTATCTAAGGTAATGAATGTATTGGAGACTTATCAAGCCTATAGGCCTATGAAGAAAATAGTGACGGCAGTGTAACACACCAGATTGTGGAGGAGTATCACAAATCATGCTTTATCGTCTTACAGACACCCTTTATAAGTTACAAAGATTTGATGAAACTATATTGCTCTCTGAAATATAGCCTAGTATGGTATAAAGCCAATAGTATAGCCCTAGACTCCAAAGCCCTATTATTATTATTGTTTATATAATACGTTATTGTTGTCGTCATTCTGCAGATTCTGCATACAATAGGTGTGGCTGATAATTAGTTGTATGAATCTCTAATGGCGAAGATTACTCTCCACCTCGCTTATTTATTTAATTACTTATTATTTTTTTCTTCACGTTAAAGAAACCCCTCGGGAGACTAGACCTATGTAACCTTGGCTATAGCCTAAGCTATGACTTGTAATATTTGATTGCAAGTATCGAAATCATGATCCTGACTAACATTTGCTTTATACACAAAACTACAAAAGAAAAAAACAGTAAAAAACTTTGAATTCCTATCGCAAATGCATCAATTTCTATCATTAGGCTAAGCTATGCTCTGCTTAACTTTTCTTTTTCATTCCATCATGACGTCCTCTTTCAGAGTTTCACTGTATCCAGACTGATGGTCCCACGTCTCATGGGGATCACGATGAGGCGAGGGATTCATGCTACAGTAGCATATTTCTACATAACAAGTGGCCATCTTTTCCCCATACATACACATGTTTACAAAGTAAAATATAAGATTAAATACTAAGTGGTAACTTAACAACTACGCTTGTCCAGTACAAAAATAAAAAAAAGTTGCATGACTTTTGCTGCATACTGTACAAGCTACAGCAATCAATAAGTACAGTAACTCTGGTAACACTTAAAACTCTCCTACCTGGAGATAATCTGAAATTTGATCATCTTGATTGACTCTGCTTGGATTCTATAACTGAATCTTTCTCAAGTTTAAGTATAGTTATTAGTGGTAGCCGTGTTTACAAACGGGCTACCTGTTGGTAATTTTGATTCACACAGAGAATGTCAGTGGGTTATGATCTCTCTCTCTTTCTCTGTCTCCTTCTTCCTCAGTTGAACTGCAAAGATATTCTCTGAACTCGAAAGTCAAATTCTTTAGTGGGTGGAGGGTAAGTCGTGGAAACGCAGAGTAGCAAAATATACTTATATTTCTCCAAAAAGTTACATCTTGAGATAGCTTGCGGAGAAGGCTTTTGAACGTCTGTATGAGACAAGAGGAGGAGAGGAAGTGAGTTACAAATTCATATACAAGTCATAGGCGAGCAAACCTAATCAAAGGATACAGGTATATGAACGAACATAATTTATCTAGGCTAATCCACGTCAGCCCATGAGCATAAGTAGGTTTCTCACGGAAGGAGGTTGTTGATGTTTATCAGACATTTTGCTTAGCTAAGGTTCACACGCATCCTGGGCTGTGGATTTTGGCAGATTTTCCTACAACACTCCTGACCTGATTACGTGACACATACACTTCTGAAGTAGTGTTCTCACATTACTATTTATAATGTAATTATTCATTACATAGTGAGTACTTATTATTTGAAGATAGGGCATTACTTATACGTGATTACAAATCAAACTGTCTAAGTTTTTTATTCAAGACATCCACCTTAAAAGATGCATTTTTAAATATTCATAGTACGAATTAGAAACCAGTAAACATAAATGTTGTTCATGGTTAAACTATGTTTGTTAATAACTGAATATCAGCTTTCCTTTCAAAAAGTCAAAAATTCACATAAAATAGTAAAGAAAACAGGAATTTTCCGCTTTTTATTTTCAATATTTTCAGCGACCTCTCCGAGACCAGTTCTTACTCAAAGGGAAAAACTGCTTATTGCAGAAGTATATCTGCACTGCAGACACATTATTTAATTCTGTCAGGAGGCAAGTCTACCAACAGTAGAGACTGTGAAGAGAAAACTTGATAAAATGCCACAGAAGAAAGATTAAAAACCAATCATTTCTAAGAAATTCCATTCCTTTTCTTTGAATATATTAAAGGTTCCTGGATAATTAAACTTGCGTGTTTTACTTAGTTGTCAATTCTATAAAACACTAATAACACGATTAATGAAAAATAGAAATCTATAGCCACCGTTCATACCGGCAGATTGATGAAAAATTACGGCACTGACACGAGAAAAATTGATATGCATCTGAAACAAACAATACTATAAAACTGAAACATCTGAGACACCATTAGTGCAAACGGTGATAACATTGAAGCAAGCGATATTCTTCCATTACTGACAAAAGTCATCGTCTACATTTTCCGCGTTCTAGTCTGTTGACTGAGTTACACCATAATGCTCATCTACTTCAGTCATCAATTCAGAAATGAAGAGTCAAAATTTCCAAAACAATCGTTACTCCTATGATTTCTTATCTGAAGTTTTCCATCATTTCCACGATCAGAGGAAGGCACATGCTTTTGCGCGTTATCAGAAAACGTTTATATTCTCTCTCTCTCTCTCTCTCTCTCTCTCTCTCTCTCTGGTTGCCATTAACGAGAGAATCTCTGTGGAAGCCGAGAGAAGCGGGTGGCGAAGAATGGCGGGCAGAAGTTTGTGTATATTGCTAATATCCGGAAAGGATGGTCGTGGTCACTCGTGGCTGTACGCGACAGGACTGGAAGGAAAATAAATTGCGGGGAAGGAAGTTCGGACATAAGGAGTTTCTCCTGATGTCCCTCTGAAATGTGGACGAAATTCCTGCGGCGAGTCGTCTGTTAAGAGTCTCTATAAATATTTTTCAATTGAAAGAAAGATTCTTCTGATATAAGGAAAATAATAGACTTCGCCTTTCTCTCACCCTGATTTCTCTCTTTACCTACCTGTCTGTTTCTTTTATTCTATCTGTCTTTCAATTCTATTCTTTGTGATCGTGTCTGTCTGTCATTCTTGAGCTTTCTGTCACTAAACCCGTGTCCGTCAGTATATTTCCTCTCTATATTATTAGGAAAAATATGATAACGTGGAAGCCAAAAACAGAAGAGAAATTTTGATGAAATCCAAGTATAGCTGAACCTGGGGTGAGGATATTGCGGCATAGGAGCGATCCTTTGAGACCCCTTGTTCTCCTTATATATATATATATATATATATATATATATATATATATATAATATATATATATATATATATATATATATATATAATATATATACTATATGTTAATCCTGCAGTCCCGACCTTTTGTATATTACTTACCTGTACTGTGTTTCTTATTGTTCTGATCAGTCTTGCCTATAGCAAAGGGTCGTGTAGACCGAAAGATCTCGGCATTTCTCGTTTTTCCTTTTCCTTCGTGGCATTACCTTTATTTGTATATATGCATGAATATTTTTTCTTATTTATCGTTCATTATCTTCCACAAAATCTCACCTTATCTCTATCCTTCCTCTGACAGTAACCATCCAAGTAGGTCTGGATCTCACAGACCCAGACTATTCTCCCAGGACATGTCCAAGCAATCGCATTCTCCTTTTCATCATTTTCTCGTCTACTGTACATGTGGAACTCTCATGATTTCCCTTGTTGTATCATTTCTATCTCTATTCTACAACCTGTTTCCTTAATCCATTAAAGCTTTATCCTCAAATCGAAAGAATGTTTAATATATAATTCTAACATTATATAATGATAGCATCGTATTTCTGCTAATATATATATATATATATATATATATATATATATATATATATATATATATATATATACATATGTGTGTGTGTGTGTGCGTGTGTGTGTCTGTATGGAAATGATAAACAAGTGAGAAACATGTTTTACAGAAATGAATTTCAGACTCACATATGGCCCGAACCCTTGGCTTTCAAATAAGGTGCCAGGCCGTTACCAATCCTCCCACATAAGTCACAAAAGAACTTGGCCTCTTATTTGAAAGACAAGGGTTTGGTCCCGATGTGTGTCAAAAGTGTGTGTACACACACACACACACACACACACAACACAACCACACACCACACAACACACACAGATATTATTATTAATACATATATATATATTATAGATTATATATAATATATATAATTATATACATAAACTTTTTGGCTCACATTGGGACTAAACCCCTGTCTTTCAAATAAGAGGCCAACTTCTTTTATGACTTATGTGGGTGAATTGGTAATGGTCTGGCACCTTATTTGAAAGCCAGGGTTTAGCATATAGCCCATTTTTGGATGTGCTAAGTGAAGAGATCAGGAGTGAAGAGCTGTGGGAGTTATTGTACGGCGATGATCTGGTGATTACCGCCTTAAATGAGGAAGACCTACAGAGAAGAGTTAGAGAGTTGCAGGAGTCTTCAGAGAGGAGAATGTGTATAAAACAGAGTTTTTAGTGAGCAGTAGGGAAGACAGAGCCAGAACAGTGATGCAAGAAAGAAGACGCTCAATAAAACAGGTGAAAAAAGTTTGAATACATATGATCTACTTAAAGCTAAGAAGGAGGATGTGAAGGTGAAGTTGACAGTAGGATAAACGCTGCATGGGGGAAGTTGAAAGAGGTAGCTGGAGTAGTATGTGATAAGAAAACGCCAATTAAGCTAAATGTCAAAGATCTATAGCACAGTGATAAGACCAGTGTTAATGTATGGATCGGGAACATGGGCTCTAAGAAGAAACTAGGAAGTAAAGCTTGAGAAAACAGAGATGAGAATGCTGAGGTTGATTATGGGAATACCACTGCTTGAGAGGTTGGAAAAAGATGAACTAAGAAGAAGGCTAGGCCTAGTAAAGATTACAGAGATAGTAAGAGAGTCACAATTGAGGTGGTATGGGCATGCGTTGAGGATGGATGACGAGGAGGGAATGAAGAGGGCTTGGAAGGAACCTGTTAGAGGAGGGAAGATCGAGAGGGAGACAGAGATTTAGATGGTAAGACAAAGTGAAGGAAGATATGAAGAGAAGAAGTTTGGTGGAGGATAATGCCTTTGATAGAAGGCAGCAGAGAAGGCGCATCAGGTAACCGACCCCTTAATGTAGGGATAATGGTGGGAAGGTTCGGGCAGTATGTGAGTCAGAAACTTATTTCTGTGAAACATGATCTCACATGCTTACAATTTCTATTTCTATACGCACATACACACAAACACACACACACACACACACACACACACACACACACACATATATATATATATATATATATATATATATATATATATATATATATTAGCAGATGCTCGTTATCGTTGCATTTGCTAATTTCCCTATCCATACCACACGCCCATACCCATATCTGTATCATACCCATACCCATATCTGGACCATACTCAAACCAATATCTGTACCATAGCCATATCTAATCTCGTACTAATATCTCTACCATGCACCTACCTATAACCATACCTGTACCATACCCATGCCAATACCCAAACCCATACCTGTAGCTGTATCATTCCATACTTATACCCTTATCCATACCCATACCAATACTCATACCCATATGCATACCATTCCCATAAACCACACCAATATCCATACCATACCCATACCATACTCATACCCATACCACATACACACATCTGATATATACCCATAGGCCCATATCTGTATATACCCATACCCCATATGTGTATTATACCCATATCCATATCTGGACCATACTCAAACCAATATCTGTACCAAAGACATATCTATACTCATACCAATATCTTTACCATACACATACCTATAACCATACCTGTACCATACCCATGCCAATACCCAAACCCATACCTCTGGCTGTACCATTCCATACTTATACCCTTATCCATACCCGTACCAATACCTACCCAATACCCAAATGCATACCATTCCCATAACCAACACCCATAATTCTGTACCAAATTACCCATACCATACTCATGCCCATACCCACAGCTAAATTAACCCTACTATAACACAATAGTCAGCAAAAGTCTATGAGCAGCACCAACCCTCTTTACTTTTCGGTCATACACAAACAATTGGCCATATCTTTGGTGTAGGCTGTAGGGGGGGGGGATGGGGCAGAGGGAGTGGGGAGAGAAGGGAAGGGGAAGGTGGAGGGGAGGGGCACAGGAAGGCACCCAAGGGAATTTAAATATATATATATATATATATATATATATATATAATATATATATATATATATATATATATATATATATACAGGGTGTTTCGAAATTAGAGGCCCCCTCTACAGCATAAACTAAAATTTGATATGGACAAATACAAAAGTAATCCAGAACAGGTATTTATTTAAGTTCTCTGAGTATTTAATATTTTGTGTGGCCTCTATCTGCCTGTCCACAGCCTGCATTCTTGAGGGGTATGATTTCAGCAAATCTCAAAAAAGCTGAAACTCAAAACTCCGTTTCCCTGAGCACTTCGATCAACTCTCTTCGCAGGTTGTGGAGGCTTGGCATACCATCATAGTTCACTGTGCACGCTTAAACACTGATCCTTTAAGATACTACCAATGTTTTCACGCACATTAAAGTTCAGGGGAGCCACCTGAAAATCCACTTGACGAGAAGAAATTGATACCACTGTTTCGAAGCAGCTCCTGTGTCTGAAGAGCTTTGAAACATGTTGCCCTATCATGTAAAAATGTGACTTCTTCAATAGATAACACATTTTCAGGAGGTTTGAGAAAAGGAAATACTCCACCAGTAAGCTGTTTCTCTGAAGTATTCACCATTCCATGACTGTCCTTTTTCTTTGATGATCCACATTAACCTTTTGGCTGTGAAACAGAGAAAAATTCCCAAATTTTCAGGAAATTCCATAACTTGGCGATAGCGCACATCATCGCTGATATCATACAACTTTGCAGCCCAAATGATGTCATTTTTATGATTTGGTTTTCTGTGTAAATGAATAATTCATCTGATGTGGAAACATGGAGAAAGTCAGCTCCATCCCAATCTTTAAGAAATGAACCACAAAACCATGCACGGTCTTCTCTCTGTTGCTGAGTGATGTTGGGCTTGCTGATAACATGAAATGACTAGATACCAGATTTATTAAACTCACAATTATACAGCACTATAACTTTTCTCTCTCTTTTTGTTTCTAGTTCAAGAGCCAATTTACATAAAGACTTTCTTGGTCTACCCATGCCTCAGCTATGATGTCTTTAGACTCTTGAGAAAGGACTTCCGGCCTCCCAAGATTCTCACTGTTTTTGCGATGACAGTTATATGGATTTTTGTTCCAGTTTCCCTGGCCTCTGAAGTTTATAGCCCAGATTCGGTCAATCCATCTGATATCCTTCAAGTCGTTAGCCATGGCTGTATCTAATTCCGTCACTCAGTCTGAAAATACAAGAAATGTCAAATGAAAAATAGCTTAATAGAAACTTAAGATAATTTACTTAGAGATAGGTTATAAGCAGAAGACTTAATCACAAACTTCCATTTGCCCTGTGGAGGTGGGCTCTAATTTCGAAACACTTGGTATATATATATATATATATATATATATATATATATATATATATATATATACTATATATATATCGATATAGTATATCTATATATATATATATATAGATAAGATATATATAGATCTATATATATATAATATATATATATATATAATATATCTATATCTATGATCTATATATAGCTATATAGTATATATATATATATATATATATATATATATATATATATATATATATATATATATATTTATATTATATACCATCTATATATATATCTATATCTATATATAACATCATATATATATATATCTATATCATATATAATATAGATATATATATATATATATTATATATATGGTATATATATATATATATATATATATTATATATATATATATATATATATTTGTATATATATAGATGTTATATATAGATATAATATGATATCATATATATATATATATATATATATATATATATATATATATATATATATTAGATATAGATATAGATATATACTATATATAATAATATACATAGATATATATATATATATATATATATATACTATATATATAGATATATATATATTAAACGATATTCCTATATATATAATATATATATATAATACTATATATATATATTCATATATATATATATATATTATATATGACTGGTAAAAATGTTCTTTAACAACAGAGTCCATCTAATAAAAGGAGCCATAAAAACACCAAAATGTAGAGAGAAAAGTACTATATTTCAGAGACTGTGTCTCTCTCTTCAGGTATAGAATGAGAAAAGTTTACAGAAAAAGGTGGTATTTATACCAAGAGATTCGTCCACAAGTAAGCCAATTTAGGTCACCCCCGCTGATAATCTTCCTTTAATCTTCTTAAGCGTTGGTTGAATGAACACTGCGTCGACGATATCTGATATCCAATTCACTTTTGAGATGTTCATTACTGCTTCTCTTTTATTAGGCCGATTCCATCATTTGACTCTTGTACCGGCAGTTTGCTGCTATAAATTACACGTGACATATTCCAGTTTATTCTATGGTTATGTTCATTTATATGGTTGAAAATAGCCGAGTTCTGTTGTCCATACCTAACTGACCGTTTGTGTTGTATTAATCTCTGGGGAAGTGATTTACCTGTAAATCCGATGTAAGATTGGTCACAGTCCTGGCATGGGATCTCATATACCCCAGAGTCTTTGGGAGTGTCTTTTGTTGGACGTTAATCAGGGATTTGGCTAAGGTATTTAGGTAGGTAAATGCAAAAGGGTTGGATTTCCCAATGGGTGTGAGTTACTCTCTTAATCGTCTCCAGGTGGGGAATTTTTATTTTTATTGTTGGGTGTGTCTCTGTCTTGTCTTTAGGGGGTCGGTAGAAAATTACGTTTGCTTTTGAATTGCTTTCTCAATATATGGTCAGGATACTTTAATGATGAAAGTTGCTTGCGAATTAGTTCAAATTCTTTTTCCAGGAAATCTGGGGAACAAATTCGTAAGGCTCTTAAGAATAGGTTGCTAGCTACACCTATCTTGATAGTATTGTCATGATAGCTAAAGTAGTGAATATATGAAAGTGAGAACGTTGGTTTTCTGTATATGGTAAAATTTGTATTCTGTCGTGTCTCTGATTATTAAAACATCAAGAAAAGGAATTTTGTTGTCTGTTTCCCATTCAACTTTAAATTTGATGCTGGGCACTAAGGCGTTTAATTTTGAGAGGAATTCATTAAAATTACCCCACTTATTATCCCAAAATGTTAGTATGTCATCCACGTATCTCATCCACAGCATGTTTTTGGGTTTTATTGCATTTATTACTGTAGTTTCAAAGTATTCCATGTACAGATTGGCTAAAATAGGACTTAAAGGAGTACCCATACTACACCCGAATTTTGCTTGTAGAATGATTCCCCGAATGAAAATACGTTATTAGATGCACATAATTCAACTAACTTTATTATTTTGTCAAGTGCCAAAGGGAAATGATCTGAATAGGGGGATAATTTTTCCCTTAAAAATTGAAGAACGTCCTGTACTGGTACTTTTGTGAATAGGGAGTCTACGTCAAGGCTTAAAAGTTTTATGTTGTGAAGTGGTATATGTGCTTCTCTGAATTTGTGACAAAAGTCTTCCGAATGTTTGATGTGACTGGGAGAAAAAGTGCCTAAAAAAAGGAGAAAGGAGGCCAGCTAACCATTTATAAATTTTGTAATTGAAAGCTCCGGCGCATGAAACGATGGGTCTGAATGGAAGATTGTCTTTGTGAGTTTTGGGAAGACCATAAAACAAAGTAGGGTGATTTAGGATTGATTACTTTAAATTTCTCTAATAGTTCAATAGGCTGGGTTTCACTACTATAAAGCTTTCTGTCCTACTGGTGGGTAACGTAAGGTTGAAAGGGGTTGCAGTCCTGCCTGTCACCCTCTTTCACTTCAACAACTAACTGCCAAAAGCACTGATTTTTACAGATGATCCAGTTACGTGCTGCCCCAGGAGCAAGAGACCGTGCCAGCACAAGACTGGCTTAATCTTAAACAACAGCAACAAGGAACCTTTGAAGATGTTCGCTGGCCATCTCAGGGTTCACTTGTCTCACCTGGCAACCTCTTTCCCTTCCCCTGCCTTCCATTCCTTGGGAGGACGACACATGCTATTATACTGTCCATTGTGTGCCTTCCATCACTGCTGCCATTGAAGAAGATGAATCTAGTTATAAGTAATATGTGAAGTGACAGTTCAAGGCAGTCACTCAATCCTATTTCTACTACTGTGATTTCCATTTCATTGCTACAAGCTACTAATGGTCCTTAGTTCCCCCATTAGTGCTCTGTGAATAACTAAGCATCCCTATTGAGAATATTATTGCTATTATTACTGGGACACTATGTAACCTTTTGTGTAAACCCATTATTCTACACCCTGTGATTTTTCTGTAATGTAAACCAAGCATAAGGGATTGTGATTAGCTTTCTGTCCAAGCAAACCCACGACCACGTGTTTGTAGCTATTGTATTTACGTCATATTCCAAATTTACTTGCAGATGGTCTATCATGGCCCTTGTTGAGGGAGTAGACTCTTGTGATGTGTGTCTCAGGGATTCATCAAACCTCCGCTGTTCTTTTCATTAAGACCGAACATTTCTGGCCTTCCAAGTTCTGCAGAAGCGAGTATAGCCCAGCTGCATTCATCTTACTACAAACCCGAGTGTTCTTTAACACCCCTCAGTGTAATCCAGAGTAACTCTAGTAAAGTAGTAAAATATATTTAATTAAGCAAAACCCGTGAGTTTACCTAAATTCTAAATTCCTTCATTGTGAAGCCGGCCCTAAGCTGTGAATTTTCATTTTTCCATTTACGTTGTAGTTCCTATAGGTAATTTAACCTTTAAATAATCGCATCTCAGATCCGTTGCAATTACAGAGGAACCACAAACGTAACAATATATATATATATATGTGTGTATATATATATATATATATATATATATATATATATATATATATATATATATATATATATATATATATATATATATATATATACATATATATATGTATATATATATATATATATATATATATATATATATATATATATATATATATATATATATGTATGTATATGTATGTATATATATATATATATATCAAGGAAATTTAGTCCGTACCTTACCATTAGAGAAATGGTTTCTAGCATATCTTATTTAAATGACGTACTTCCTCCGCGGATATAAAGCTATTGCCTTATCTTTTTGTAAATTTATGCAATTTCCTTCCCTCATTTTACTGCACCATCTCTCATTACAGGAGAGAGAGAGAGAGAGAGAGAGAGAGAGAGAGAGAGAGAGAGAGAGAGAGAGAGAGAGAGAGAGATAATTCGTATCGAATGAAAATAAGTTTTCATCCGCTTAGATAAAATAGCAACAAAGGCCTCTAATCTAGCTATGGATAAACGTTTCCATCGTATTTTCAATATTTTTAATACAAAGGTTCCCAGGTCTCGTTAATAACGCCTTTATGTTTTAGAAATTAATAGAGGAGTAAAGAAAGTACTTCTCTTACCCACAGAATGAACCAGAAGTCTCAAACTCAGAACAATGACCAGTCATCTATTGTGCTGGACCGAGTCCAAACACAAGAGCAACAACACAAGAGCAACAACGTAAGAGCAACAACGAAGTGCATGAACAACATGGCCAGATGTTGGCTGTCCCTGCGGTATTTTCAGAACATAACGGCTGTTGAACCTGCGGCAAGCTTTTGACATAAATCATTTCTTTTGTGCGTAATTTATTTTCCCTCTTATCGTCCCATGTGAGGTTCCCAGAACGGTATATTTTTATTTTCCATTCTATGATAGTGATGAAGAACAATTTCATGGGCTTTGTATCACTTTATGAATGTTTAAATCTGCTCTATGAGGTATGAACACAAAGAGCATTAGCTTAATGCGCTTTTTTTCTTAAAGACTTTAACACAAAATTCCCTTAAGATCTTTTAACCGCTTTATAAATTATTTATTTATTATCTCAACCTATGTGAATCTCAAATATTCTGTGAATATAAAATCTTACTTCATTAATAGTTTAGAAAGGCGACTATTATCAGTAACTATGAAAAATTTATTAATACATACATATGTATATAAATACACACACCTATATATATATATATATATATATAATATATATATGTATATATATATATATATATGTATATATATATATATATATATATATATATATATATATATATATATATATATCTGTATATATATTTTATAATGTTTTATACACATACTATAAGTATACATAATTATAAATTTATATAGCATACATGTAATAAATGCAAACAAACACGCACGCACACACACACACATATATATATATATATATAGATATATATATTTATATATAAATATGTATAACTGAATCCAAAAGTTTGGAACGTGATAAATCCATAAATAAAGGTATAAAGCCACGAAAAGAAAAAAAAATAAACAACGGAGTCGCTACAATCTTTCGACGTTCAACGTCCCTTTACTCAGCAGAGTAAAGAACGTTGAATGTCGAAAGATCGTGGCTTATGCTTTATATATATATATATATATATATATATATATATATATATATATATATATATATATATATATATATATATATATATATATATATATTATATTCTGGCACTTTCATACTGTATATACCTTCGGTTTGACTTTATAAAACGTTAGAAAAGAGTTTTGCAACATTTTCAGTTATAGGATGTCTAAAAATGTATGTTCAGAGTTCGCATAACATAATGTAAAAGTTAATATAATATAGAATGTGAAAAGAGAGAGAGATTGACTTTGTCCGTTCCAAGATAGAATTGTTTTCATAACTTGTCATCACCTCAGATTAAGAGACCTCGAGATCTCCGTTTTGTTTTGGATACATGTCATCACGTCTGATAAGGGACTACTGTTTCAATGAGTACGTGTCTTTGTTGAGCATACTATGTACATGACTGGTTTCAAACGGTATGTCTTTGCTGATAACCACATGAAGATTTCTCGATTCTTCTGTAGAGTTATGTCATATTAGAAGCCTCTAGAAGGATTGCACCATCTTTCGCAAGCCCGAAACGTTTTGTGCGAAATCCACTGTCCAGCTTCCATACGAAAAGAGAGCATTCATTACAGACTTTGAATCCCTGGCGTATAGACGACACTTCCTCTCTCTCTCCTTCTCTCTCTCCTTCTCTCTCTCCTCTCTCTCTCCCTCACCATACTTGATATTAACGTAATGTAAAGATTTTTTACTTACTGAATGGTCACTCGTAAATTTTAGATTCCATATTTCTTGGAGTTATTTAGTATCATTTAGTGCTTTTTGTGGAATCCGAACAAACATTGTACAAGTGTGTAACGGCACCTTTTCTTTTGTGAAATTTTGTGAACTGGTGAAATTTTTGGAGTTAGCTGCAGCAGAAAGAAAATTGGTACCATGGTAACGTGTTATATTTTTATTAGTTGCAACTAATAGTTACAGTGGTTTCATGACAAGTTTAAATTTTTACACATTGCAAATTTTTGTGTTTTGTGTTTGTTTCATTTGAAGTGATTTTTTGTGCATTTATCCATTTTTCTTATTGAAGTTATTTTTTTGTGCAATTATCCATTTTCTTATTGAAGTGTGAGTTTTTATTTTATATTCTGTGTGATTGGTGCTTTTTATAATTTTGGTATTTTCTACATTTTTCTGTTTTCATTTGCATTCACAATTTGATTGACTTAATTGTTTTCATTAAATAATTGTTGCGCATTTAAATGAATTTAACACTGGTGAATTAATTTGCATTTACTTAGAATTCTTTTCAACTTTTGGTGTTGTTTAACACATGTGAATTAATTTTCCAAATTTGAATTATTGCTTAACACTTTTGAATTTCTATAAATTAAACCAATTTTCTTGAATTTTGTGATAAATCAATTTTGATTTAATTTTACTTAATTAATTCAATAATTATTTAAATTTTGCTTTTTTTCAAGTTACAGTACATTTCCCTGATATTGTGAATTTCACTTATAAATTTTGAGTTTGATAATAAATTTTTGTATTTGAAATTTTCATAAATGTTTTCTTTTTCACCAGTATACATGCATATATTTGTGATTAGGTAGAAACATAGAGTGGTAATTGAGCAGTTTTCCTTAAATTTACTTGAAGTGAGCTAGAACCAGGGAAGTACTTAGACTTCTGAAATCAGGGAAATACTTAGACTTTTAAAGTTGTTGATAGAGTGATGCCCTTTAATTAATTTAATTATAAGATTTCCTCGCACCTGTTTTAATGAACTTAGTTGTTTAAGGGATCAATGTTGCCTTTAGAGTATTCAGTCGTTTATTACCTGTGATGAAGGTTCAGGTGTCTGGTTGTTGTGAGGTACTCATTTAATGATTGGTAAGTGTAGTAACAGATACTTGGCACTTTGTCACAATATATATATATATATATATATATATATATATATATATATATATATATATATATATGTATGTAGTATGTATGTATATATGTATGTTTGTATGTATATCCCTTGCAGGCTTGCAGGGAGCGGTGTCTTCTAGTTCTCAGCGAATTTGATAGGGTGAAATTGTGAAAAATCTTAACTCCTACACTTGGTTAATTACTTAGACAATCTTGTTTAGCTAAATGACCACTCATTCAAAAGGTATAAACCGCAGGTATTTCCCCTGTCCGCATCACCCCACCCTCCTATTATATACATTATACATACATATATATAGATATATATATTCGTATATATATATATATATATATATATATATATATATATATATATATACATATATATATATATATATATAGATATATAGTATATATATATATATATATATATATATATATATATATATATATATATATATACATATATATATATAGATATAATATATATATATATATATATATATATATATATATATATATATATATATATATATATATATATATATATATATATATATACCTTCCAGCTACTTCTTTCATCCTGCCGCCAAGCGCTATATAAGGAAGTGTCATGGGCTCACCGGCCTTTGCTTTATGTACAGTGAACGAGGCGGATGTCAGTGCTAGGCGGATAACGTTCCAAGACTAAGACTCACGGTTCTAAACTGGACTCTGGCATGACCATCGGGCCTGCTGCTCTCTTCCTGGTCCTTTCTTAGCTCGTACACAGGGCTGTCAGTCTGAAAGAGTGATGCATAAGATCAAAACGATAGAGTTAAGTCACGAATTTACTTAGATGTACCAGAAAAATAAAAATAAAAGCCAAATAACATATATGGGAAATACATTTCCAATTCGGAAGGAACAAACTATGCTTACTAATTAAAACTCATATCAAAGTGACCGACATTGCACATGTTACTTGAACAAACGATAAACCTGAAGGTAGTGATTTCAGAACTTATAACAGAATGTGTGCTTTACTAAGGTCCCCTTCCAGCAAGGCACAGATACGAAAATGACAAAGAATCAAGAATAAAACAGACAACCTTATTATGGGAAAAAGTGATAAAATGTTCTGTCACCATCGAAGTGAGGCATAAAATGACTAAGATACGAGAGCGTATCATTAAAAATCTGATCAGTATATATATCTATATTATCTATACTAAGTTATAATAATTATATATACATAAGATATAGATCTGTATAAGAAATGTAGATTTAAATAAGATTTTATATATAGATTAGATATATATAGTATAGATATATATATATAGTATTATATATTCTATTTATATATATATTATATATATACACACAAACACACACACACACACACACACACACACACACACATATATATATATATATACTAATATGTATATATATATATATATATATATATATATATATATATATATATATATATATATATATATATATCTACGTATCGGGGCCTCGTTTGAACTGAATACATAAAGGGAAAAATATTACAGTAAGTCCTCGGGTTACGCTGGTCTCGACTTACGATGTTTCGTGGTTACGAACGCGCCCCCATTAAAAATATATAATATTTTGCGTCGTTCCGTCTTACGCGGTTTAGCGCTCGTAAGCAACGTAAACAAACGCGAACTAGTTCCAGGCGCACGGCGGAAGAATACGCTTTGTGGGGGAGAGGACGGCGTCGCTTCGCTACGCTCAGTCCTCGTCCATACGCCATTTTGGTTGTTTACACTGCCTCTCTCTCCCTCGTGTTGTATCGTTTTTGTAACTTTTGCTCTTTGTTATGGCTCCCAAGCGGCAAGGAAGGACTCTTCTGATGGTAGTGCATCAGAAGAAAAGAAAGGCCATCACCATGGAAATTAAAGTGGACATTATAAAGCGATCCGAGAAGGGAGAAAACGCCAACAAACATTGGCCGCTCGCTTGGCCTTAGCCGTTCGACCGTTGCTACCATTATCAAAGATAAAGAGCGCATCGTTGAACATGTGAAAGGATCTGCTCCTATGAAAGCGACAGTGATAACTAAGCAAGCGTAGTGGTCTAATAATTGAAATGGAAAAGGTTATTGGTGCTTTGGTTGGTGGAAGACCAAAATCAACGGCGTATCCCAGTCAGCCTTATGGTGATTCAGGAGAAGGCGAAAAGATTGTGTTTGAAGCGTTGCAAAAAGAAAAGGGGAGGGAAGTGAAAGTGAAGAGTTTGTGGCTAGTAGGGGTTGGTTTATGCGATTTAAGGCTCGGGCCAATTACCATAACCTTAAATTGCAAGGTGAAGCTGCTAGTGGGGATGAGAAAGCAGCGATGTGAATTTCCTAAAGCGTTGTCTGAGATAATTAAGGAGGGGGGTTATTCTGCTCAGCAAGTGTTTAACGTAGACGAGACAGGTTTGTTTTGGAAGCGTATGCCTAACCGCACTTACATCGCCAAGGAGGAGAAGTCAGCACCCGGTCATAAAGCCAGCAAGGAGAGGCTTAACTTTACTTCTTGGGGTAATGCTGCTGGCGACTTCAAACTGAAGCCCTTGTTGGTGTATCAGGCTGAAAATCCAAGGGCACTCAAGGGCATTTGGAAGGGTCAACTACCAGTAATTTGGAAGTCCAACAAGAAGGCATGGGTGACACTTGCAGTGTTTGAGGACTGGTTCGTAAAACCATTTTGTTCCAAGTGTGGAGCGGTATTGCGCCTCCAAGGGTATCCCCTTTAAGGTGTTTGCTAGTGCTGGACAATGCCCTGGGACACCCTGCCCAGCTGGGAGACTTCAACCTAATGTCAAGGTGGTTTACCTTCCACCTAATACCACGGCCCTTTTACAGCCTATGGACCAAGGAAGTGATTGCTTCGTTCAAGGCCTACTACCTACGAAGGACAATTGCTATGGCTTTACAGGCAACTGAAACCAAGAAGGACTTGACTCTGAAGGACTTTTGGAAATCCTACAACATCCTTGATGCTGTAAAGAACATTGCTATTCCTGGGAGGAGGTTAAGCAAACAAACATGAATGGTGTCTGGAAGAAAATTTGTCCTCAATTTGTGAATGATTTCCATGGGTTTGAGGACACAGTTCAGCTAGTTGTCCAGAACGTTGTTGCCCTGAGTAAGGAAATCAATTTGGAGATGGAGGTTGATGAGTTACAGAGCTGCTGGAGTCTCATGGCGAGGAGTTATCTGCTGAGGACCTGATACAACTGGAGAAGCAGATAATAGAGGAAGAAGAAGAAGCACCCACCCCAGAGCCTAAGGCTTTCACAAGGCAGGACTTGATAAGAGGTTTTGCAGAGTTGCAGCAAGCGTTGTCAACTTTTGAGGCTCAGGATCCCAACTTGGACAGGTTCACTAGGGTTTCCAGAGGCGTCATGGATTTTGATGCAGTGTTACAAGGAGATCTTGGATGAAAAGAGGTCGCTCTCTGTTCAGACTAACCTGGAGCAGTATTTTAAGAAGGTAGAGAGGCCTGCAGAAGATCCTGTACCCTCTACCTCAGCTGCCTCTGCTAATCCAGCACCTTCTGAATGTTCTGCTAACCCAGACTCACCTGCCCCAGTATCTCCAGCACCTTCTTGTAGGTTCTGCCTCACCTAAAGACTTCACCTGCCACAACATCTGCCTCACCTCAAGAATCACCTGCCTCAGCATCTCCAGTACTAGTATGTTCTGCCTCACCTCAAGAATCATCTGCCTCAGCATCTCCAGCAAACTTCTGGAGTTCTTTTTCTCTTCACTAACCTCCCCCAGATCTCTCCAGCACCGCAGCTTCCTCTCCAGTGTGCAAGCCAATCAAACTAATAAAGGTAAGGAATTGTTCTCTCGTTGTTATTGATAGGTATTTACATTAAATCATGTGGTATTTTTCAATGTTCCGACTTACGCTGAAAATCGTGTTACGATGCATCGTAAGAACGGATCTACGTCGTAACTCGAGGACCCACCCCCGTATATGGAAATGCAAGGTAGCTGGATTTTAACTTACCTTAAAAAGGGGGGGTTTTGGTATTACTATTTTTAGAGAAAAAGGTCGCCAGAAAACTCAGCTAATGCATTTATTTACAAGAGGCCGTTTAATGTCCTGGAGAAAGAGTAAATGCAGCTTATCTGCAAGGGGACCAATATTATCTCTCACAAGGGGATAGCTGGCTAAAATGAGATTCACGTAAATCCTGGCTCTCAAAATTATTCATATTATCTTTCGGTAAGGCAGCACTGGCGGGCGCGAAGACTTGGACACGTGACTCAGCAAATCTGGAAGAAATCCCAGGTTAGACACAAAATAATTAAAGGTTTCTTGCACAAGTTACAGTTACTCACTTTGTCTAACACACTGGAGTTTGAATTTTGAAAATGGGGAGTAGTTGTGACTAGGAGGGAAAGAACTGGCAATATGACTGATTCACAAGACGTACCTGGATGCATTATTGGAAGTGGACCTCTGTAGGGGAACTGGCATCCGCTTTGTCTGAGGTCTGGGCACGCTGGTCGCGCTGTGGTAGGCCTAATGGAAGGCTGGTTGGGCAGGGCGTGTGTCCTGGGTTACTGACTGGAGCCGACTGAGACCGACTGCAGATGTCATTCATGGGGGATGGGTTCAGCTTATCCCCCCAAGAGCGGGGCATCCTGGAAACAGAACATACGGCCAGCAAAGGGTTCACAGGAAAAAGGAGCTTAGACGTAGGTCTAATAACTACCTAGCTAGCTACACACCTCCCATTGGGATACGTCCCTAAGGCTGACAAGAGTCTATATTACCCCTCTCTAACAGGAAATTCCTATCGCTGGCTAGCGTTTTCCCCTTTGAAGCCAGCTGATTCGGGGAAAATGGCTGCTTTTCTAGCAATCAAAATATTTATCTAAATCTGGGTAGACGAGGATATCAATAAATGTGACAATATATATATATATATATATATATATATATATATATATATATATATATATATATATATATATATATTACTAAAACAATAGATAATGAAGCTAAGATGGAAAAATTACGTCAAAAGTGAGCTTAACAATATACAGCGCCCATATTAATCCATAGGAAATCCCATGTACTAAAATGAATGAGAATTTGAGGACAATTAGGAAAACCATCAAGGTATTTATCGTTCAAGAAAAATGTAAACTGAAACAAGCAAATAAACGAAGCTCACCAAATGGTCCACTGGAGGCCTGATGGGATAAACAATAACAGTATATGATGATGAAAATGAGCTCTCATCAAAGCATACCGTGTAACGAATGTTTATTTGACCCGCATCCAAACGGGTGCAATATTACTGTATTATTTTTTGTTACGTGAAATTACGAAATTCTGTAGGGCATGTAAGCTGTGTGACGTAGGCAGTCTTGTTGCCAACTGATCTTCGATTTTCCCTCCGTAAGTTAGGCCTTGACTTTTGATTTACTTATTCCCTATGGTCAGGCTCGAGTATTCATTTCAAATTTCATTTGTCCAAACTTTAGGCTGAGAGCTAACTCTGATTTTCTTCTCCCATGATAAAATGTTCTGTTACCATCAAAGTGAGGCATAAAATTATTGAGATACAAGATCGTATGATTAAAAATCTGATAAGTACACAATATTATATATAATATATATTATATATATATATATATATATATATATATATATATATATATATATATATATATATATATATATATATATATAATTAGTGATGAAAGAAAGAATAGATAATGGAGCCAAGATTGAAAAATCACAAAACAAATGAGCTTAACAATAAACAGCGCCCACATTCATCAATAGGGAAACTGAAGATCAAGGCAATGATCATCAGTTTGTTCCTCCCACTAAGGTTGAAACTTAACTTCGACGAAGAAACATTCTCCCTTTACAAGGGCTGAACTGTAATTCTCTATTTATAGGAGGACCTAATATTTCACGATCTTGCTTTCAGACTTGGAATTTATATTTCCGTGTCTCTCATTAAAGGATTGCTCTTTCGATTCTGTGGCCTTCACGCTCTTACGAATGCACCTGCGAATTGCGAAGTTCCATCAATCCCTGATATTCCTCTATCGCTGTGACAATTACAAAATGCCTATTTCAAGAGATTGCAGAAGCAGCTAGCATCCCAATTCCCCATCTTAGACAACCTGAAATAAGCATCTTGATGCGTTGTCAACACTGCAGCCATCATCGCCCTATATTTCTTCATGCCAATATGGTATACATTAGGATTTTGTTTTGGCATCTGTTTTGAACTCATTGGGATGTTTGTCTATAGTTCTGGTTATCAATCTTTGTGAGAGCCCGTAATATATGTTCATTAGTTATGTTTTGACAGTAACGCTTCTTGGGCACAAGATTTCACATCTTGGAAAATAATGAATCTTGGAGATTTTTATGTTGGTGAATTAAACTGATTTACGATTTTGGTACGTTGATTTCTTAAAGTAATACTGTGATGTTGCATTTGAGTTTTTTACTTGCGTATCCGTAATGTAAGGTTACCAAATGACTTGTTACTTGCTGTCATGTTTATATCAATCTCGCCAATGCTAAATAGGAAACCCAATTTTGTAAGGGCTTGATGATCACCACTTCCATGCCGGTTGGGCTTTAGCTTAGATTGCTTTTAGGCAACACTTGGGAACGCACAAATTATCTTGATCAGAAATAGATTACTTGGGAAATTCCATCTGTCTCAGATACAGGTTCGCTCTCAATGGCTTTAAGACAATTGGTAGCAATTAGTGAGTGGATATGGCTTGATTGATTTGTAATAGGCAGCTAAATTTAGTACAGGATCACAACTAGAAAGGACATTTTGGGAACTTATTAAGTTTACAAACAATGTAAATTATTGCATAGTTATGCTTTTTCCTTTCAATTGAGCCAGGCTTTCCTGTGCCCCGTTTTTGGAATTTTGCTGCAAAGACTCTTTTTTTTTGAGATTTGCTGAGTATTTATGTAATACCTTGGTAAATTTGCCTTTTTTTTTTTTACACTAGATTCCAGATCTTTGTTAACATTCACAAAAGCTGCATCATCACTTGTTTCTAATCATTTTTTGTATGGCTGACCTTGAAAATCCCCATTTCCTTTATTTAATGATTCGAACTTATTGAACAGGATCTTTAGAAACAATGTGATTCATATTTGTAGGGCATAATCTAGATGGGTTTGCAGAGGGAAGAACTCTGGTTTCTTCAAGTATGCTATGTCACTTGATGAACATCTTGTGCAAGATATTTGTCTGGAAAAGAAATGCCCAATATCTACAAGATCTATTGTTTCATATATCCCACCATTCTGAGGAAACAATCTAGGAGATGGGTTTGCAGAAGGAAGAACTTTAGCTCAGTTTTGTATGGCAGATATGCTAATACTATTCTTCTAGCATTTTGAATATTTAATTACATTCTCATCTATCTATTTACTGATTTGTATTTTTTTTATAATAATGAGCCATTCTATTTCTCTTTATTTCATGTTACAACTACTTTTAATGAACACCTTTTGTTTTGGAACCTTGAATTGATTCAAGTCAATGGGCTTTTTGGGCTCGTTCCATATAAATTAGGTTTATCTGCTGGAAAATGATAACATTAATAATTATAATAATAATAATAATAATAATAATATCTTGGGAGTAGACCCTCTTTTAAACAAGTCTTGTTGAAAAGGATTGCTGCATCAGCTCCAATAATAATAATAAAATAATAATAATAAAATAAATTAAAAAATAATAATAAATTAATAATAATAATAATAATAATAATAATAATAATAAGAATAACAGCCACAAATCATCTCATTATTTTTATATATTGGCAATTTTGATACATTTTCCCAACTATAACCGAAACTACGGACACGAACGAGCCTGAAAATACCTTCATTACTTGCATCATCATCAAGTGGTAACTGGCACCTATGAAGTGTTCCTAACCTGGCTTTTGCGACTTGATTGTGACCCTCGAAAGTAGCACTCGTTTGGAATATCGCAATCCACCACTTATCGCCGCAGAAGAGAGCGAAGGAATTGTAAATAAGCTTCTCGTAGTACCTAGTGCATTCCTCGTGCCCGCGTAATGTGATGCTCACTCCAGTTGTGCGTTGAGAACTTATTATTTTTTCGCACAAGCTGATGTGTGTGTTTGTGTGTGTGCGTGTTTTTTTTTTTTTTTTTTTTTTTTTTTAACAAAATGCAAATTGATGTTAAAACCTTTGTTATTTCTTCAAGATGATAAATTACGTTCAGCTGAGGGAAGACGCAAGCACAAAGATACATGCATTGAGAGAGAGAGAGAGAGAGAGAGAGAGAAGAGAGAAGAGAGAGAGAGGACGAGAGAGAGAGAGAGTGATGAAGAGAGGAGGGAGAGAGAGATAGCAGAGAGGAAAGAGAGATACGAAAATACTTATATTTCCAACATTTGCATTTTTGCGTGAGATACTTCCAGATTGAAAAACAATTTAAAATATATAGATTCAGCTGTTGTAAAGGACCTTGTAAATGAACTCAGCTATTAAATGTTTACACATTAAAAGAGGAAATGAACGTTATTGACTATATTTCACTATCAGTAGATGAAAAAAAAGGCAAATTTTCCTAATAAACCTACTCTTCTAAATGATGAGGAAAAATGCTTGATTGGATAAAACTGAGTAAGGTAAAATATATACCTAATTACAATTTTCCTGAATTGCTCTATGTGTATGAAAGTCCTTAGCCCGTAAGGATAGTTTCCATGAATTGCCTTACGTCTGTTAAAGTCCTTAGTCTGTAAGGATAGTTTCCATGAATTGCTTTACGTCTGTGAAAGTCCTTGTCCTGTAAGGATGCAATTTCCATGAATTGCTTTAGGTGTATGAAAGTCCTTAGCCTGTAAGGATAGTTTCCATGAATTGCTTTACGTCTGTGAAAGTCCTTAGGTTGTAAGGATGCAGTTTCCATGAATTTCTTTACGTCTGACAAACTCTTTGTCCAGTAAGGATGCAATTTCCATGAATTGCTTCATCTGTATGAAAGTCCTCAGCCTGTAAGGATACAGTTTCCATGAATTGCTTTACGTCTATGCAAGTCCTTCGCCCGTAGGGATACAATTTCCATGGATTACTTTGTTTGTGGTATAACCATATCTCAAATATCTGCTTCCTTTAGAAGTGACAGTGACAAATAATGGAAACATATTTAGGTTATATATTTAACTGCGTGATAATACATGGGTATGCTTTCTGATTACTATTTTTCATATGGTCGAGGAAAATCTAGTTGGACGAAGGTATGATTTTGTTTTACGACAGAACGCAATGAATAATTTTCTGCTCTACGTGTTACCTTTTTGTACTTTGATATTATTTTTTTATGCTATCTTTAAAAATAACAAAAGCAAAGGACCCGGTAGAAGACATGCAGCAGCAACATTACAAGGATTTTAACACCATGAAGTTGAATTGCACATTCTTTAAGAATACCAGAGGAGGCTAGTACCTTCAAGCTAAACAGCAACGTCAACAAATCATTATCTATTAAAAAAAATAGAAAACCTTTTCGAATGATTACTAATAATGGCAGTGATACTAAAAAGTTCTAACTTCCGAGTCTTTATTGTTACTTTGAAAGGTGAAAACCCTAGGCCTAAGCGCAACACCCTTTTCTAGCTAGGCAAACACTCAAGACTGACTCCTCAGTGGCCAATACGCTATGAAAAGAGGATCTAGACAGAATGGAATGGAATTTAAAATTTAGGCCAAAGGCTAAGCGCTGGATTGAGTTGAGTTGAATATAGAATTTAGGCCAAAGGCCAAACATTGGGACCTATGAGGTCATTCAGCGCTGAAATGGAAATTGACAGTAAAAGGTTTGAAAGGTGTAACAAGAGGAAAACTTCGCAGTTGCACTTTGAATCAAGTGTTAGGAGAGGATGGAAAGTAAGATGGAGAAAGACAATATGAAAGGAGGTAAGGTAAAAGGAACGAAAGTGATTGCAGCCAGGGGTCGAAGGCACGCTGCAAAGAACCTTCAGTAATGCCTACAGTGCACTGCATGAGGTCCACTGGCAGCACTACAGTCCCTACGGGGGTCCAGCGCTGGTACCTATGAGGTCATTCAGCAATGAAAGGGAAACTGAGAGCCAAGAAGGCTTTAAAACGCCCATTCATTAATAATTAAGCAATTTAAAAAAAGGCGAGGTACAGAGCAACCCATACATCATAATACAGTCATAAAAACTGATTTAGTTAGTCTACTTAAGAGATAAACAATACACTTGAACAATACGTGATTCATTAATCCACACTGTTAATGCAGTTCTTAATGTTTTGAAATCCAAATTTAATCTGCTGGAAATTCCACAAACGAACGAATATTCACGAAAATCATCAACTGCGGCTTTTTACGCTGTGGGGCCAGGTGGTGGTGTTAAAACGTTACAGAGCTCCACTGGAACAAAAAACTTACCTCAGCAACTGGATAGGAGTTGAGTTCCCTACGAGATGTGGGAAAACTACTACTATCCCCCAAAGCGGGAAGGATATCCCGCAAAATACTTCAGAGGATCGGAAGGAAAATCCACAAAATATTACCCTAAAACAGGGATGAAATCAACAAAACTCATCCTAGAATGGGTGTAAAATCAATGGGTGGGGAGAAAAAACCACAAATTCTTACTTCGAGATGGGGAGAAAGTAAATTTTCTTTCCTTTGTGCTGGGATTCTTTTGAATTTACATTCGTCCAGAAATGGAAAGGAAACAAACGATGCTCAAATCTTTAGCAAAGGAAGTTTCCATTATGAACAATATGAGGCTCGTAGGCACGTGCAACATTCACAACAGCTGTTTTATGCATAATCATTATTTCACTTGATTAATAATGCAAAAACGGCTGGGCTGAGTGGTTTCATATTTAAGTTTAGGGAGGCGAAATGTGTAGTGCGTTTTTCAACTTCCATAGATTTATTTTTTTTGGGGGGGCTTTTGTTATTTTTAACCAGATTACCAATTTTTTATCAAAAGAAAATTCCACTTATCCTCCAAGCTTGAGAGTTCTTAACAACTGATTTTAGAATACTGATTTGAGTGAATCAATGGCATTATCATACTATTGAATATGTTTAGTTACCTTCCGTTTAAGGTTAGGGCACGCCCATGACCGTGAATGAATGACCCTAACAAGAATACACAAGTTGAGATCGAAGAGCTTAGAGGACAGACTTTCATAAAATAGGCCTATATTTCAGCATATTTCATGCAATAGGCAGGTGGCGGTTTAGAAAATATGACTACTTGCGGAACTACAAGTGTCCCTAAGATCCAGATGTAAATCTAGGTGAAATGCAATGTAAAAATAACTCGATGAAAATATAGAAGGAAAGTTAGAGGAGGAAATCGTGAATTTGCTGATCCCTTTTCCGAAGTTTAATATTAAAAGTCACGAAGAATGATTATAGAAATTCTTCATTTGATACTAAAAATCGTGAAGAATAATTATAGACATCCATCATTTGATATTAAAAATCACGAAGAATAATTATAGACATTCTTCATCTGACTTATTCCTGCAAAAGGAGTGAGAACAGTAAAAGAAGTCGGCCAAGGGGCCATTCCGCATTTGAAGGTGTTCAGTCGGGCGAAAGGGAGGGAGGAAATTGAAATGTCGAAGACCAGCTTTTTCAACATGCACAGTTACTCAAGACTGACAACATCTTGTAAATTTCATACCTTGAGATTTTATTTTAGATATGTGCATATAAACGCAAAGAAATTTATTTGAAAAAAATATATAAATATGTTTTGAAGTGTTTGATGTCTGTATGTTAAAGACAAGTTATTGTCTTTACGATAAAACTCAAATGAGCATTTTTTCCATTATCGAGAAATTTATAGGAAGCAGTAAATGAGCGGCAATCTAGAATGCAGCATGTTTTACCATAGACGAGTTTTTGACACCTATATCAATACATCATTTGAAATATTTCTTCTATTTTTGATGTCAATATGTTAAACATAAAGTTTTTGAAACTTAAGTAATGTTATTCATCTTAATCACCATTATCTTTATACAATGGAATAGTGATCCTTCTGGGCCCTTTTCTGCATCGCATCTACAGGTAATTTTACAGTTCATCGTCAGCCACTGAGTCACAGTATCACCGTCAGAAAGTCGTGCAGGTCAAACTTCAGTAGTTCGGGCGAAGATACAGTGCATTACTACTCTAATACTATTCTCCTTACATTTTCATAAATTACCTATTTTTTAAATTATTGATTTATTTTTTAGTTTATAATAAGAGGGATCTCTTCTTACCGTCTCTCCCTTTACTTCCTCCTAATGAACACCATATTCCTTGAAAGCTTGAGTTTTCAAGTGAGTGACCCCTTTCGTGGGCTTGTTCCGTATGAATAGGTTTCATCTACTTAATAATAATACTAGAGAATAATACTACAGCAGCGTTTCAGTTGTAATCCCGTAAACATCTGGGAATGTTCCATTCTTTAACCACATAAGTAACATCCTTCTTTAACTTCTTAAATACCAATCAGGCTTACACAAAACTTCTTCATTCTTGCGATATTGATTTCTGCTTCTCTTCCACAGTCTGCATACGACTTGGCATCATAATACTCGCTCATCGATGCTGGAACTGCCTAAACTATGGACAGTATCTTATCCAGGGATCCATTTACATATTGCTATCTATTTACTCATTGATCTCCAACTAAAAGAACATTTCGTTCTCTCTAAAAGCTCTTGCTTTTTACCACTTACCCTTCAACTGAAACATATATACATAACATTTGCATCAACCGAATAATGGGCAAATTTACCTCCAGACATTTATCCCATATCTAGATCCACCAACCGTCTTCCGTCTGTTCTGTACTGACTCCTAATCTACGAAACTGTTTTACTCCCACGTTTCATTTTGCCAAGTACATTATTGTATCTTAGGAAAGATTGTCATTCTAACAATGCATTTCACAATACATTTCCACATGACTTTCCAATACCATTTACTCCAAAAGCTACAGACCTCTGGTAATGCTGATGCTGCATACTCTGTTGGCATCGCCATGCATGAAAATCCTTTCATGTTCTTTAAAAAAAAAAAAAAAAAAAAAAAAAAGCCAAGCGCAGAGGCAGAATCTCATATCGACCTTCTCTTCCACTCCCCCTTTTGTGTACGTGCGAGTGTATGTTTTCTTACAAGTATCTGGAACAGATATGAAAAACAAAAGACCATCACATGGCATGACGCCTGAATAAGCAGTAGTCGTGTGCCTCGCTCTGTACGCCAAATGGAATAAACTTCTTTAGGAGGATAACCAAATTAAAAAGAAAACAAATAATGGAAGGCCTGAACACGATATTTTACTTTGCAACTATATATTCTGTTGGTGAGAGCTGATGCATTCTCAAAATTTATCTATATTTTTCATTTGTTTAAATTTGTGCTTTGTTACCTTTTCATTTTTTCTTGTCAGGTTAATGATCTAAAATTAGATAAGTCCACCAATACGAATTTCACCCAAGAGAGATTTTTTTTTTACAATATAAGTTAAACGAAGAGAGAAGGGAACGGTTCTTGACGAAAATGAATTTCAAGTCTCATTCCAAAGTATGTGTAACATGAACGATACGTGACAACCGAAGAGCCAGTGTTAAACCCACTCTCACATTTTCACGAATTAATGCAAATTAAGAGCATCTTTTAGAGATATTTGCTTGTTTCAGAGTTTCATGATATATGTTCAGTAACGGCAGTTTCCCTTTGCATAATAAGAATATTTAATTTTTTCTGTTACGTGTTGTCTGCTACAATACGTAAACTGTATTTCATAAAAGTTAGATATCTGCAATAACGTCTAATCATGGCAATCTAGGGCTGCATTTCGTTGCAAAATCTTTTAAGTCTGATAATTCCCTGGAGCATTTGGCGAATTAGAGGCTCCATAAAGAGAAAATGATTATGATGTTCTCTGATGGCCAGTTTCGAGTGCATTATTAACGTAAAATATCATATTATCTTAAATTAAGGTACATCATTCCTTGCAATTTGAAATTATATTAGCCATTCTCTGAGACTAGACTATCAATTAATACTATTCATGTCTATATAGATTTATTTTACAAACTATTTTCGGTTTCATAATATCTATCCTCTTTTAGTGGGTGGCAGCTTTTTATAGTGCATTGTTTGACAATGATTTTTTGGAGTGATCATTCATCTCTCTCGGATGAACTTCCTTTTCATTATCAATTTAAATAACTTTCTTCAAAACTGTGCTCCTTATTATCTTTCCTATGCAAATTGGGGGTAAATGAAGAATGCCGTTTTTATCGTAATTCATAGGACAATATATGCCTATATTCACTTTCAGAGATTTGTATCCTGAATAAGGAAGAACAACTCTTTCTAGTTTGAACGGCGACTTTTTCAAGTTCCAAGGAAAAAAAGTTTTAAATCTCTCTAATCACGTTAATCTGAGGACGATTCAGGTACATGCAGAGATGTATGAATAATTTGCATAACAGAAAAGAGTCAGTGGGATATTATTATTCCCTCTAATAAATCTAAGGCTTTATTAGACTGGTCCCGAGACCATGGCCAATCCTCTCAAAAGGCATTATTAAAATCGGATGAGGACTCACATCAACTTCAGCTTGATGAGGCTGTACTGGCTATAAAGGACATTTTCGGAAGATTTCATAATATGCCCATATCATGTATAGCATCCTACAAACATTAAGGATGCTGTGTCGGTAGAAGCGCGAGTTAACTGTCACAGACAAAACAAACAGTAATATGTCCAAGCGGAAGTTTACTGGATGAGACGAGGCGAACCTTCTTTCGGCTGAACTTCATTGCCACCAAAATCCTACCTACGTCAGAAGAAAGTCCTGCTTGCGTGGTTAAGAACTTTCGAAAAAAAATCTAAATGAAAATACTTAGTTCTAGATTTACATCAAATCAACAATTAAAACATATTACCCCCTAGATAAATGCTCTATTAGGAAGAAACCTAAGGACTTTACTCATAACGAGCTTGATGGCGCGTGCTACTCTGTGCTGGAACCCGGTGCGGCCGGTCATGTCTTCCCTACCCTCCCGACCCCCTACTTACCGCGTCCCCAACCGGGACGGACAAACAAGAAAGACAGACTCGGATTTTATTATTATAGAAGACAGGCTATAGCGTTAAACCCTGAGTGAAGCATAACTTTAGAATATAGAACCTGAAAACTTCAAGAGCTTACACTTTTACTTAAATCTAATACACGTATATTCGACATTTACGATGCTCTCTAATACTGACCAGCAGCATTTCCTGTTACTTGACACAAGAATAATAACTTTGTTTTCACATATCATGTCACTCAGTTATACAAGAATATTTCATTCGTAATAGCTTCGCTTAAGCCGTTTTAATTTGTCAATGGCGTAAAAAAATGATCATAAACCCATTACAGGAGGTTTAACTTCAACGGCTATTTCTGGATTAAAAATCCAGAGGTCGCTGAACTCGTTAAAATCTGTTGACCTGGTTTGAGTTTGAAGCTTAGCCGATACACGAATGACTTAATTAACGTAAGACTTCTAATACACCCGGGTTTTAGGAATCTGTCATTTACAAGAAAGATATAACCTTTTAATGAATCAATAAAAATACAAACGACATATCAACCGATAATCAGCTAATAGTATTAATGTGAATATCATTCTCGTTTGAAAAAGGATCGTAATCTAAAGAAAGTCCTTCATTTTATAAGTGTATGTCTGTGATAAGAACATTATCCCTTTGACATTCCTGATGTTACTTGTACTGCAAAAAGCCTTAGTATCTTGCTAAAAGAGACCATAACAAGAGTGGAAAGGTACGTTATTGTTAAGTACATGATTTGCTAGCAGGATCTCAAGAGCGCTCATGGCCGAAATTTAGCTGGATAAAACACTTTGCATTTATATGAAAATGTTGTTATTTGATAAATGAAAAGTTTTTCCATTTCATTTACGGAAGCTGTCCACTGTTTGATGCACTAAGCTTTTAAGTCATTCAGCGCTGAAAAATTGAATAAGTGAACGTAGAAGCGCTGATCTCTGATATAATTTTACAGATTTCACAAGTGATATCTCACATTTATATTTTTTACAATAGTTTACTCTGACACGTAATAGATATGTGAGACACAAACTATAAAAAACAATTCAGTTCTCCAAAAAAAACTTCACTTCTTGAGGTATCAAATAAGAAAACAGTAGATACGATCGACACACACACACACGCACGGACACACACACAACACAAATCTACACACACACACACACACACACACACATATATATATATATATATAATATATTATCTATAGATATATATCTATCTATCTATCTATATATATAGATATATCTATTATATATATATAGATAGATAGATAGATTATATATATATATATATATTATTATAAATATATATATATATATATATTATAATTATATATATATATAAATTTAAAGAAATATTCCATGTGAGTAAATGATTTTCAATTTGAGGTTATTGCATATATGACAATCTAAAAACTGACTGATTATGGCATGCATTAAATTATTTTCATCTAAGGTTTCACTAGTGAAAAAGTGGTTCTGGAACAGTTGTTAAAAACTGGCCACGAGAGACCTAACCCTTAGTAAGCGCTTTGGACTCACTGGACAATGTAAAAACAAAATGGGAAATAAATTCTGAACACTATAATTAATATCCACTGCAAACATCAATAAATCCGCTTATATGATTGCGAACGCTTTTATTTTACTTAACTTATTAATCAATTAATGCTATCATCCATACAGCTGCGAAGTAATATTTTATTACTTAATTAAATTTATTTTTATCATACTCAACTTCACCGCAATCTGTGAAATCATGTTTGAGTGGTTATGTTAGTCCTTGAAGTTTGTATTGTTCACTTTCAATAAATCACTTGAGCGCATTGCAAAAGATAGATTAGGATAAATTCTGATTCAGAAAACTTCTTAAGGTTATTTTGAGGAATTGCATCAGGGATTACCGCCAACTTAATAATAATCACTCAAACATCCAGCGCAGTTGTTTCTTCTTCAAAACCCCTGCCACCACCGCTGTTCGCTTTTCAAAAAACTTTGTGAAGTATTGATCAGGAAACGACCAGAATCACTTCACTGGAAATGTTGCTGATCTGTTCTTTGACAACAAGCTGATCTCGGAACTTTTTCCAATGCAAGTTTGAAAAGTCCTAAAAAAAGTATAACATCAACTCTCTGGGGAATGTGCACCATATATCGTTCGCTGCGAAACTAGAAAAAAGAAATCATATAGTTGTTTAGGGCACTTCCTCTCATTTCTCATTTTGTCAATAAAAAATAATTGAATGTAAAAATTATATTTTTCAACCAGTCTATCAGTGATGCAACTGAATTGATTTTTTTCCTGATTAATCCTTTTTGGAACTACAGTAGTTGAAAAGCAGGTTGATCTCTGACCAAAGTCTCTTGTAACCAA
>NC_061107.1:139195475-139252975 GCF_015104395.2 Macrobrachium nipponense
GAATTTTGAGTCATAAATAAATCAAAAGTCCTCCATAAAAGGATCCAAACTGCATTGCAGCAAGTTTATAGCTAATTCGACCGGGGATTTGATTTATGATAATTGGAAAGATAAGCCCATTTCATTTGACGTGGCCAAGAAGAGAGAGAGAGAGAGAGAGAGAGCCCCGGGACGAGAGGATGAGAGAGCGAGAGAGAGAAGAGAGGATGAGAGAGAGAGAGAGTCATACTAAGAAAAACTACCCTTTACTGACAAAGAAACAACCGAAAACATTTCCTCCATACTCAATAAGTTATAGCACTGGAGATACTTAATTTCAATATAAGTTCCCCATTTCAGATATGACAATTCTGAGCTATTTTCACTCGCCTTACAATAACCTTGAAAAATTCGGTGATCAGGCACCCATGCAGTTGTGAAAATTAAATACTGGGAATCAAAATTTAAATATGTGCAAGCATGCATTAAACCAACAACAAAGTTTCAAAATAGTTCGAGGCCCAAAAGTATTTGCGCGTCAAGTTCAGAATTTTTAACTTGGAACCTACCTACCGTGGAATTCAGGGCCGTGTCTAATTGATTTTCGTGGATAAAATCTCACCAAAACATCAGATATAGATCGTATTTTGGCAATAGCTATTTGAAGCCACAGCCTAATTGGCAAAAATATGCAATGATGTCTAATTTTGATAATTAAGGAACCTAACAGAGTAAATCAAAGAAATTTAAAGCGAAACTTAGCTAAATCTAGCAAGCTCGTACATAGAGGCTAGTATAACGTCTTTACTAGAGAGCATCTCAATCATTGATACCGTAGTGACGTACGTTACTAGATACCCCGCCCATATACTTTATGAATGAAGACTCAGATGTTGGTAGTAGTAGTAACAGTAGTATATGGAATTCTTTTATTGTTTCACACGTTCAAACTCCCAAGTAGAATACAATTAAGGAATGGGTATTACATGAGAATATTAATTTTGTAATATAGTTCCATGGCGCAATCCACGTTTATGTTGATTTGAAATATGCACCAAGTCTTAAACCGTCTCTGTGAAAACCATTGTTACCCTGCAGTTTCAAGGATACGTGAAGTATCGTTCTGATACCCGCGAAATTTGCCATACGGTCTTAAGGTCTATGTGGATAAAGACCAGTATTTAGCCAATGAATAAAAATGCATCATTTAACACTTTTTTCCTATGCACACGGGCACATAAAGTGTTGATAATATTATTAGTCATAATGATAATAATTACTTTAATATTCATTACTGTTATTATCATTATTCTTGTTAATAATATTATAATCATCATCATTATTGTTATTATTCTTACTTCGATATCAAGGAAGAGGGTGATAGAACTTATATACGTAAATACATATGCCGTACACATACCCATATATAGACAGATATGGTACATACATAAATGCATATACAGATAATACATAAATGAAATTTATGATATATATATATATATATATACATATACACACACACACACACACACACACACACACACACACTATATATATATATATATATATATATATATATATATATATTTGTGTGTGTGAGGAGGTTAGTAGAATAAGCAAGTTGTTAAAAACGGTCGTTGAGATAGTTTATCAGTCAAGCAAATTCGGGCATTGCTTATTCTTGGTCTGAAAAGTTAGAAATACCTTGATATAAACAAAATGTTTGTATATATCTCTTTTTCATACTCGCCACTCTGGTATAATCCCTGTAAAGGTCACCTTTGTCCTCATGTCTAAATCGTTTGGTGTTTGTGTATCGCCTTATTAACCACTTACCATTAAATTAATAATGATCCTTTCTCTGTTGCAAACTGCAAAAAACACGCAACACGAAAGCAGTCTTAAAGCCATGAGGACAATTTGATGGGCTTGTCATGGGTGAAGCTGCAGCCACATATATACCATGGCTTTGACCAATGACGATCGGCTGCCCTCGCCCTGTTGTCGGCGGTGGTTACTATTATGTAAGGTTACCAGGTACATTAGGGCAAAATATCGTACCAACCATCTCTAATTAATCGTATTTTCGTTTCAATGTGATTGAATTTCACCAATTCAAAAGGTCTTCTATAGCTGATAGTCAAAAGGTAAATAGAAATAGTGTTATAACTCCTATGCATTCCTATAGTCAACATAAAACTGTAAAATGAAAAGAATGATATTGCCATATGTATATTTACCAAATCCCCTTGCTGTAATATTTTCATGTGTATATTTACCAAATTCTTATTCATTACCGTGGTACCACCAATGGAAACCGTATTATTGTCATTGTTCTCAACAGGGTTTGCTAGCCTTTCCTTTAATACTTATTGAAAAAGTGTTAAAATATTGTGATTCACACTACTGGAACCCTACTATTACGTATGATGTATAGTTTACGTCACAACTAGCCTCTCTCGGGTGCCTACTAAATTTAGCTAAGTTTCCCCTTACATTTCTTTGATTTACTCTGGTAAGTGCCTTAATTATTCACACAGACATTACTGCATATTTTATGCCAATTAGGCCATGGTTCCAAATAGGTATTTCCAAAATACGAACCATACCAGATACTTTGGTAAGATTTTATCGACGAAAATCGAAATGCACCATAGGACATTCCACTTAAATCTCGCGATTGGCGTTGATTACAATAGTATGGCACATAGGAAAATGACGCAGAAAGTGGGACTATTAATCGATAATATTAAAAGCGGAGATATATACATCTGATGCTGCCCACAAAACACCATCATCTCTTCGAATGAATATTAACTTAAGGAGAACAAATTTTAAACTCGAGAAAATTTTCAAGATGGACTGCAACCTTTCTTAGCAGAATTCCACCAAGCTTCGATGAATAGGTTTTAAACAGTTGCAATCAACAGTCAAATTAATGTGCATGCATTAAAGGTGTATCAGAGATTTAAATCTGTGTGTGTGTGTGTGTGTGTGTGTAAGGAAGTTAGTAGAATAGGCAAGTTGTTAAAAATGGTCGTTGAAGCTAATCAGTGAAATAGTTTATTAGTCAAGTAAATTCGGCCATTGTTTATTCTTGGTCTGAAAAGTTAGAAATATCTTGATATAAACAAAATGTTTGTATATATCTCTTTTTCATACTCGCCACTCTGGTATAATCCCTGTAAAGGTCACCTTTGTCCTCATGTCTAAATCGTTTGGTGTTTGTGTATCGCCTTATTAACCACTTACCATTAAATTAATAATGCTCCTTTCTCTGTTGCAAACTGCAAAACAACACGCAACACAAAAGCAGTCTTAAAGCCATGAGGACAATTTGATGGGCTTGTCATGGGTGAAGCTGCAGCCACATATATACCATGGCTTTGACCAATGACGATCGGCTGCCCTCGCCCTGTTGTCGGCGGTGGTTACTATTATGTAAGGTTACCAGGTAAATTAGAGAAAAATATCGTACCAACCATCTCTAATTAATCGTATTTTCGTTTCAATATGATTAAATTTCACCAATTCAAAAAGTCTTCTATAGCTGATAGTCAAAAGGTAAATAGAAATAGTGTTATAACTCCTATGCATTCCTATAGTCATCATAAAACTGTAAAATGAAAAGAATGATATTGCCATATGTATATTTACCAAATCCCCTTGCTGTAATATTTTCATGTGTATATATACCAAATTCTTATTCATTACCGTGGTACCACCAATGGAAACCGTAATATTATCGTCATTCTCAACTGTGATTTGCCTAGTCTTTCCTTTAATACTTATTCTAAAAAGTGTTAAATATTTGTGATTCACACTACTGGGAACCCTGCTATTACGTCTGATGTTATAGTTTACGTCACAACTAGCCTCTCTCTGGGTGCCTACTAAATTTAGCTAAGTTTCCCCTTACATTTCTTTGATTTACTCTGGTAAGTGCCTTAATTATCCACACAGACATTACTGCATATTTTTGGCAATTAGGCCATGGTTCCAAATAGGTATTTCCAAAATACGATCCATACCAGATACTTTGGTAAGATTTTATCGACGATAATCTCGCGATTGGCGTTGATTACAATAGTATAGCACATGGGAAAAATGACGCAAAAAGTGGGACTATTAATTGATAATATTAAAAGCGGAGATATATACAGCTGATGCTGCCCACAAAATACCATCATCTCTTCGAATGAATATTAACTTAAGGAGAACAAAAATTTTAAACTCGGGAAAATTTTCAAGATGGACTGCAACCTTTCTTAGCAGAATTCCACCAAGCTTCGATGAATAGGTTTTAAACAGCTGCAATCAAAAGTCAAATTAATGTGCATGCATTAAAGGTGTAACAGAGATTTAAATCTCAAAGGAATTATAGGGACAAGTTCAAAATTTATAATCCATTTTACTTTTTAAAGCAGGCGACTCACTCTGGCGTCACAGAAGCATCACATAGAAAAAAATCATGCAAAAAGTTGCGCCTAATAATCACAAAAGGACATAATCAGCGCTATAATCACCTAAGGCTATTAACAAAACTCCAACATTATGCCCAGTGTTCATTTCCTTGAGGAGCAAAAATGTCAAAATCAACCATTTCAGACTGGAATAAACTGAAAACTAAAACAATTTCAGAGCGGGCAAATGTTAGAGTGGAACAGCGAGTTTGTCAGTTTGCAAGCGGAATCAAATTTAAAACAAAAAGGCGGCGATGCAACTCTTGCGCAGCGATTACCCAGATATGGGGAGAAGAAGATGTATTTGTTCCAGGGCAAAGGAAAGAATTTCAACAAGTTTTCAACTGTTTCTCGGCCCATCAAATGTAGACGATAAAACTGCGTTTGCGCTGATGATGCTGTCTTTCATTCAGCGTGTAGTGTCAACAAACATTTATCCTGCAAGCAATTAAAATGTGCAAGGTAAAATAACGAAGCTTTCATAAAAAAGAGTAACAAAAACGTTGCTCACATCCCCTGATAGTGTAAAGCAACATTCAATGTGGACCAGTTTAGTGGATGCTCCTTTGAAAGGACCTACACCAGACATATACAAAGGTCGTAAAATTGCGCAATAACTTCTTTTACACGAGAGCCCCCCCCAAAAAATCTATTTCTGCCCAACATAAAGACACTTTTCAAAAGTGTCTGGCGCTTCCAGCAATATCCTTATCTTGATGTACAGTTGCAGCTCGACACTAGGTATGAAGACTTTCAGTAATAGCTCACATAGAGGGCAATTGAACATCCGCTGAACCATTTTATCGGAGGAGAGAGATCCATTCGGTCAGACCTTGATGTTGAGCCTAATAATGCTTGTGGCCTTGGCAAGTGGAGTGACAATCGTGGATTCGCAATGTCGGCGTTTTATGATTCTTAATGATTTTCACGCACCTTAGCAGCTGTTTTTACACCTGCCGGAAATGTCAAGAGAAAATTTATTTTTCGTCTCCCTTACGCAGCAGTAATAATCTTGAAGACGCCCTTTGCTTTCATAAAGGGCCAACGTTGTGAGACTAATTGTCTCGAGGCGCAAGACGAGACTAGACTGCTTCTGCATTCAGCAGGGAAGGATTGAAGAGAGGCTTAGAGAACACATTTGTAGAGACTTCAACTTATGGTAACGAGTTTTGGGAATCAGTCGAAAGAGAATGGATATTTTCCAAAACACTTGTGCGAGAGCTGATATGGAGGCAAATAAGGCAGGCGTTGTGAAAATGATATACAAACACGGCATTGTTATATAGTTGTTGTCCTGAAGACTTCCTGCATGTTTACAGTTATGGGAAGACTTTTCACTTGTCTGGATGTCAGTAGCCTCCCAAAACCTTCATTTTTCAAAGAAAATTGTTCAAAAATTTTAATTTATGATTATGTTTTTTATCTAATTTGGTCATCTTCCATAAGCTTCGGTTCAACGAAGAACTTCTGTTGGTGTCTTTAGTGCCTGTTCCTTTCAAAAAGAATGCACGCATCTTGCTCTACAGATCATGACCGTACTTTTGTTGTTGAGGATATTTGTTCTAACGTCAAGGCCCAAAAGTATCTCATTCTATACAAAGTAAATCTCTGAACGGTTAACCCTGGTAGAAATATTGATGATGTTATTCAAATTAGACAAGGCTGTAATTATAAAAAAGTTCCACTTTTTATTGCCTTTTAGTATTTTTGTTTTTACTGTTATGTTTTTATATAAATATCTATCTGCTTTCAATTTATCTTGTTTTATTTGTTACTTTTGTTGATTTATATCGTTTATAACTTTTCTCTCATGTGGTATTTTGCTTATCTTTCCTTGTAATTTTAAGAGAACATGATGAGACACATTTATGACTATGATAGTTAGCTTAGATATATTTTTTAATACCCTGATTGCTTATGATCTATTTATCTGAATATAATATCTTCATTTATCTTTTTTTAATCATGCTGAAGATACTGTGCATCTGGTCTCTGCCTTCACAAAATAAAACGCTCTTTTTCGATGAACCTTGAAATGTATATTAGTTATCTTTTGATTACTCCTTAAGAATATGAGCAGATCATGAACAACGTAAAATCTTAATGAAACAGTCTGACAGTTACAGTCTTGTCGAACATATTTACCAATACTGGTAAACATGATATGCAAAGATACTCGAGTGTGTAGTAAAACTAAATGTAAATATTCAAAGGAATGTTGGTTCGGAGAGCTGGAACTCATTCAACCACAAATAGTCTCCTATATATGCACTTGGAAAAAGTAAGCCATCTGTTACGTGAGTCCCAACCATTCACATCGAAGCACTGAAATCCTATTATTCTGTGTTCATACTGAATTTGAGCAGCATCAGATATTCGACTCTCATAGGGGTGTTAGCCATCGTACAGGCTTACCTTTAAGCAAAAAGAAAATAGTGCAATTAGACTTCATGCCATATCCTGTCACCATCACATACAGTACAGCGATTTTGAAATACTCGGACAAACAAAAAACAGCCATTCACTTCCCTTTTTAGTCCCTCCATATTAAACAACAATCTCCAACACTCAATAACCAAACCGCCTCTGTTCCTTTGTTCACTGCATAATTTTGCTTGTTTGTTTTTTTTCTCCCACCTTCTCTCTCTCTCTCTCTCTTTTACCCACACCACTAATGCCCATTTCATCAGCAGTTTTCTAACTCGCCCACTTGTCATTTAACTACGACATGAAGAGTAGGTTCTCCAATATTTTGTACTACAGTATCATTATTTAAATTTTTTTTTTACTCTGAATATTCATGTTTTTCATTTTCGCTCTCAGTATATTTCTGCGTTTTACGTAATCTCTTTAACTTGTCATTGCTCTTTTATTTGCAGTTAACTTAGTTTTTATGTTCCTTTTTTACTTTCTGTTGTGTATTTTATGTTCCTTTTTTACTTTGTATTATGTATTTTAAAGTATTGTAATGTTTTTAGACATAGTCAATCAGTATAGTTCTTACTGTTTCTCTTTTTTTGTATCATTTTATAGATAAGTGACCCTGATGATGGGAAAAGTACTGTATTCCCGAAAGCTCGGCTGTGCCCTTGTTTTATTTTAAGGAAATAATAATGTCTGGAATATTTACCACGTCTTCTGGCTATCCTGTTCCTACTTGTATATATATATATATATATATATATATATATATATATATATATATGTATATATATATATATATATATATATATATATATATATATTAATCTTTAACAAAAGAAAAGTAGTCTTAACATTAACTAAATATTTTACATTTAATCACCGTCGTCAATGAATTCATCTGGAAAACGGTCACCAGAGAAACTAAGAAGTGACTTAATACAAACAGATAACTGTCATTGAGATTTACCCGATTGTCTGTCATCCCACATGAATCTGGAAACATTTTAACATTAATCCTGGTTACTCATGTAAGGACCATTTGACTAATAATACAGGCGAATACTAAAAAAACGCTAACAGATTATTGCTTAAGGAACAATACGAGCAAATTGAATTAATTTACAATTACTATATCATTAAAACAAGAGACCGTTGACGAAGCGTATTCATGACCCAAAGGCAGAGAGACGGACGGATGAGGTTTCCTGTAGTATATAAAATACGCTCAACATCGTTCCTGTACGTAACACGCTAGTTAAGAGGAAGAGAATATTGCCTTTGGCTGAAAGTGGTTTTAAATCGTACTATATGTCAGGGAAAGAATTTCTGTCTTTTCTTTTTTTCAATTTGTATTGTTTTCAATTCAAATCTGATAAGTAATTCTTAACGTCAATATATTTCTTATCTTCAATGGGATGCATACTATTTCAAGCTGTGGGAGAGTCTCCTTTGTCATAATTTTTTTCGATATATTACCAACATTATCACAAAGCTTGTCTTCTCATCCTCCACTTCATATTTTATATCTACTGGTCAGAGCATCTGAATTTGCTAACGTTGCCCAAGACCTTTGACTAAGGGTAGATACTCTATAAGAACTCGTTTGTTGATTGAAGTAGCATCCGAATAAACAGGTCTCGTGTCAGGTCATTGAGTTTGGCTTGGGTCAACAGGCATCGGTTGGTGGTCCTCTTCTGGCCTGAATGCACCACACTCAGCTGTATCAGTCATGTCACTAGATTCGGAATCAGAACTAGATTCCATGATGACATTTGGCTCAGGAATAGGATGATCAGGGCCATGGGAGACTGGCTTTATAGTAGAAGGAACATCAGGGTACTGAACATGGTGCTTGTTCTTGAGATGGTTGCCTTGTAGATTTGTCATGCAAAAATAGCAGTCGGTAACATGATCTTTCTTTTCCCTCCACACCACTGGGACACCAAATGGCATGCTCTTCCTTTTCTTGTTCTTCCAATCCCGTATGTTCTCTAGACATGTTTTGCAGCAGATATTGCTTATTCTGGTTCCCTAGTTTGACTCCAAAGTAAGCTTGATATGCCTTCTTCACAAAATCTGTGATTATTGCTTAACGGTCTGCAAAAACCACATGTACACAGATTTAACAGAGCCTATTAGGATGGTTTTTGCACTTCCGATCCATTTTTATACATATCTAGACCTGAAAAGAGATTTTTTTTATTGTAAATTTATACATCCATATATATACATATTTTTACATAGTAATCTCATGTACATTATAGTCTTTGCACAGTATACGTATGCTCTATAAAAGACTACAATATGTGGTTAACCCACAACATAAAAAATACTTCATTGTGGGACCGGGTATTGCTCCTCCCTCGCCAGAGGAGGATCTTATGGGTATCAGCCTCCCCCTCCGAGGAGGGCTCTTATGGAGTGCTCACCGGCCCCTAAGAGAAAGAAACCCTTACATATAGGAAGCACAAATTCAAGTTACATTGTTTTGCTATTCTCAAGGAAGCCCTTTTTGCTCATAACACCGTCTCCAAGAAGTCTTCCGTGACTAACTTATCAATCTTTTGCCCATAAACTGACTTTAACATCCATTTACAATAATTAAGCCTACCTTTGAAATAATGAATCATATCTCTTTCATCTAGGTTTTTAACTCTGCTAATCCAAACAACATACAGATAATTACACACTAAAATAATTGCTGTATTTTTGTCCCTGGTTGTTTTGTAATCAAAATCAAAGTACAAAAGGTTGAACCAATTTCTCTTATTAATAGAACACATTGATGATAATTTTACACTAAACCAATCGAAAAACGTTTTTATCTTTATGCAAAAATAAAATACATGCATTGTGTATTCTTGTTTATTACAAAGGTTACAATTTCCATTGTCTCTTAGTTTCATGTTTTTTAGTCTTACGTACATTTGTGAGCAATACCTCATGTACATATTTGAACAAAAATTCTCTCTCCCGAATACCAATTAATTTGTTATTTATGTTTTTCCATATTCTCCCCCAACACAACAGAGGGTAATTGCTTTCAACTTTTGCGGGAACCTTGGAAAAAAGTTCATCGTAAATATGTTTACTTTTAACAATGGGGAAATATTTATGCTTTCACACTGCTCTTATACCCTCAATTGCTTTGGTATAGAATGCAGGAGTAACAAATGACACATCTGTGCAGGGAGCAGTCTCTACCAAATGGCTTAATCTTATCTTACAGTAATATATAGTCATTTCCCTATCATTCAGAGCTTCCTTAAGGCTTGTGGCAGCAAGAATAGCCGCAGCTTTGTGGTATACACTTATTATGTTTAATCCACCTTCATTCATAGGCAAAAACAAAGTAGCTCTACCTACAGGTTGATATTTCCCTTTCCTCAAATACCAAAAATTAAAAATTAGCTATTATGAGCATATATTTTGCTTAATGGTATTGTATGAGTTAGATACCAGACTTTTGACAGCAACATAGAATTTATAATTATGGCTTTCTGAAAAATGGTAAGATATCTATCAGATAACATATTTACTGCTCTTTCTACCTTGCTCACAGTGCTATCCCAGTTCTTTGCCATAGTCTCGACTTCTGTCTGACAATAAAAAATCCCTAAGATCTTCAGTTCAATCTCGGTTTCCAACCAAGGTGTAGGCCAGTCTGTTTTACCCTTCCGGTTTCCTATACCAGTAATACTACTTTTATTTTTATTCAGTTTAGCCCCCGATGCTCCTTCAAATTCATTTATTACCTTACATACTTCCACCAAAGACTGATCATTAACTATAAAAATTGATGAATCATCAGCATATCCTTGAACACATACATTAGTGTTATTTGGAAGTTGAATTGGCTTTATAACCTTCATTTTGCTTAATTTCAAATATAATGACTCCTGATATAAAACATACAGTAGCATAGAGAGAGGGCATCCTTGTCTTACTGATCTTTCAATGGGAAAGGGGTTACCTAAATACCCATTAATACATAATCGACTCATACAATTCTTATAAAGGATTTTTATCCACTCCACAAATATGCATGGTATTCCCAGTTTTTGCATTATTTTAAACAAGAAGTCATGATCGACAGTATCAAAGGCCTTTGCCCAATCTAGTTTTAAAACAGCTCCACTTAATCTATTCTCATTGACATAGTGGATGATATCTCGAATGTTATTATTCCAGTTTAAGATAGATTTCCCTTTTACACTACAATATTGTTCTTCAGAGACTAATTTTGGCCTGACAATCTTTAACCTGTTTGCTAATATTTTCGCAATTATTTTACAATCGACATTTAAAAGTGAAATAGGCCTCCAGTCATTAAGGGTATTCCCCTTAGTCCCTTTGCTAAGGAGTTTGATCAATCCTATATTTTGTGAAGATGTCAAATATTTGCATTCAAGTACTTTCTTAATGACCATTAATAGCTCATCTTTTATTATGGGTAAAAATTCCTTATAGAATTCTGTCGGTAACCCGTCCATACCTGGTGCTTTCCCATTATTCAAATTCTTAATTACAGCACTTAACTCATTTTCTGTAATATAATCAACCAACATTTCACAGTCCTCTTCTTCCAGTCTATTATTACATAATGCTATGAACTTCTCCTGCACGTGAAGTTCAACATCAACTTTCCTATATAATTCTTTATAAAATTCTGTAGAATAGTATAAAATGGCATCTGTTTTTTCCAATACTTGTCCTTCAGGCCCCACGATATTACGTAATACACGATTACCTTGTTTTTTCTCTTCCCTTAATAAGTGACATGATAACCTTTCTCCTTCTATTTTGTCTTTAATTTTTGTTCTTACCTTTACCCCTTCACAAATATCATTGTTCAGTTTTTCTACCCTCTCTTTTATTGAAGTTATCATTGTAAATTCTACACCATCATCCCCTGCTTTCATGTATAAATCTTTAAGCCTTTGTTGGAAGGGATTGATTAAACCATATTTTTCTGATGCTATCTGTTTAGACTCCTTTATAAAGAATCGTTTTATTTGAATTTTACAATGATCCCACCATTCTAGTATATCTCTGAAATTACCTTTTCCCTTTTTAAGACTCACCCACAGAACTTTAAATTTTTCTTTCACCTCATCCTGAGCTAACAGACTTACATTTAATTTCCATACACCTCTTCCAATAGAAGGTGATTTAACTTTGATACTGGTTACAACCATATTATGATCTGAAAATGATACAGGAATCGTTTCACATACATTGATATTTGAATACAGTTTAGTCACATATATCCTGTCAATGCGAGAAGCATAGTTTCCTCTTATATAAGCATGGTCCTTTGAAATATTCGTATTGGCAACATCTCTCAAACCAATTGTCTTTGATAACAGAGTAAATTTCTTCGAGATCAATTTATCATCTCCATTACTTACATCTCTAGCGTTAGTTACAGAGTTAAAGTCCCCACCAAAAATTATATCATCAACATTATGCCTTAAATAATAACACAATTCATAAAAAAAATCTTCCCTCTCCTTTTTCTTACCAGTACCTGATGGTGCATACACATTTAACAATACGAACGCTTAATCTTATTATACGGCCTTCCACATCTGATTCCTGGCTTATGACATATACAGGTGACAAACGCTTACTTATCAATATGGCTACACCTCCTTTCAAGCACGTAGTATTGTTAATGAATATTTCATAATATTTATTAACATAGCTTAATTTACTGATACACTTTATATTATGTTCCTGCAACATTACAATGTCCAATTTATGATATTTAGCCATTGATATAAACTTAATTTGTTTGTTTTCCTCATTCAAGCCATTTATATTGATTATGGCAATATTAAATGCCATAATGAATGATTTAAAGGATTAATAAAGCAGTAAATCTATAAGTTCCTAAACTATTTTCCTATTCTCGCAATATTCTTTTTATTCTTGTTCTTTCTCAATTTTAATTTCCCCCAGGACTTCTCTTTAACAGACCATTCACTTTTCTTCTCAGTGTCTTTCCCATCATCGATGTCAGGTACTCCTCCCACTTCACTGCCATCTTCTGAATTGCTACTTGAGTCGTCATCAATAGTGACAGCTTCTTCCCCGGCGTCCTCTGATATACCTTCAACAAACAAGTCTTGTGAAAACGCTTCCGGTAGTGCTAAATGTACAACTGGACCTGCCTTTACTGTGATATCATGATCAGTTTTATCTTCACTACTAAGGAACTTTAAATCACGGAAATCTAACGACTTCTCGTCATGCAATGGACTTAGCTCTCAACCTTGACTTTATTTGGGTGTTACTGTCCTTTGGTCCTCTCATATCTTGGTGTACTTCTGCTTCTATTATACCAGTTATTATTCCATCTGGGCTTTGCCCTTTATCCGACTTATTGTTGCCGAAATGATTATTTGCTAAATCTTTGTCATTCACTTCAATTTCCTTTCTATTTCCATTTTTCTCATCTTCCTTTGAACTGTTTTCTTTATTTACATCCATTTCATTTCCAGTCGCACTGTCTTCATTTATATACATTTCATTTCCATTATTCTCGCCTTCCTTTGCACTGTCTTCTTCATTCACATCCATTTCATTATAAAAAAAGGAAAATCCATTATTCTCGTCTTCCTTTGCATTGCCGTCTTCATTCACATTAATTTCATTTCCATTTTTCTCATCTTCCTTTTCATTTTTGTCTTCGTAAACATTAACCTGTTCTTGACTATCACCAACTACCTGTACCTCTTCATTTATTTTTCCCACAGGATTCACTTTATCACGTGGAATCATAGCAGGAAAATCTTCAGTGCTGAATATGTTTATTCTATCCTCTTTCTCATATGTGCATTTAACTGCCATATGGTCACTTCTTCCACACTTGTAACAAGTTTTGTTTTGTCCATTGTAGAAAAACAAAATATTAAAGCCATGAATATTCATTGATGACGGTATATTACTTTTCAGTTCCATTCTTGCTGTTCGTATTCCATTCAGAAGGCCTGCTTCCCGTCCATGAGTAAATCTGTTGAGCCTAATTCCATATACTTTCCCATACCTTCCGAGAATGTATTCCAACAAACCATTTTCCCTTTCGAATGGCGCATTCCTAATTGACACGTATGTGTATGCTCTACTGAAGTTTAATATTCGAAATGATTTCTTATCACTAATGTTTACGTCTTTTTCGTCATAGAGATTACAAAATGACTTATAGGCTACCTTAATAAAAAAATTTAATGACAACCCTATTGCCATTATAAACCTGGTATCCGGTGATATCCTCAGGATTTACTTTCAACAAATCAAAAATTACCTCACTTACTTCACAAATTTCAGGGTTGAACGAAAACGACAACCCCGCAGAGTCCTGTCTTCGGGTTGGTTTAAAGCTCATTGCGTCACCAATGACACTTCACTGACGTCACCAAATAGCCTGAGGGCATGGTGTAACTTTGGCCTGCGCCACCAGGGACCCTCCTGGCGAAAAAAACGTTATAGTTAAGGTTTTCTTCTGCCTGGGTACGTTACACCCTCTTTATACTTCGAAACCCGTCGATAACAGCGGAGCTCAGACTTGGATGTGTGTTTACAATACTCAGGGCTGCCAACCTCTCTGAATGCACCACACTCAGCTGTATCAGTCATGTCACTAGATTTGGAATCAGAACTAGATTCCATGATGACATTTGGCTCAGGAATAGGAAGATCAGGCCCATGGGAGACTGGCTTTATGGTAAAAGGAACATCAGGGTACTGAACATGGTGTTTGTTCTTGAGATGGTTGCCTTGCAGATTTGTCATGCAAAAGTAACAGTCGGTAACATGATCTTTCTCTTCCCTCCACACCACTGGGACACCAAATGGCATGCTCTTCCTTTTCTTGTTCTTCCAATCCCGTATGTTCTCTAGACATGTTTTGCAGCAGATATTGCTCATTCTGGTCCCCTAGTTTGACTCCAAAGTAAGCTTGATATGCCTTCTTCACCAAATCTGTGATTTTTGCTTAACGGTCTGCAAAAACCACATGTACACAGATTTAACAGAACCTTTTAGGATGGTTTTTACACTTACGATCCATTTTTATACATATCTAGACCTGAAAAGAGAAATAAATAATAACTAGTAAGATTACCCAAGACCCAGTTTTGCAATAACAAAGCCCATAACAGCTTGGATAATAGCGATACTTTGGGAAAATATGCTGGAATAGAAATAGATTATATCTTAGAAACCAGACCTGACACAGGAAAATGAACTGCATTTTTTATATCAGCATGCAAAAAGTGTCCCAAATCAGTTGGGAAACCCTTGACTTTTGTAAAAAAAAAAAGTTTTGAAATGCACGCCAGTGTCATCTTATCCGAAAAGTGTGACCACGTCGACAAGTTAAGAGGTAATTTTGGCCATAATAAGCGGCTGTCCTTATTCGAAAAATGAGATTAGGAGTAGCACGATAACTCCTCATGACTTGATAGTTGTTTGAAAAGACCCATTTCGCAGCCTGGAGTTACATATAGCAGCCATCTTACTGTTACATGCGGCAATCAAGGGCCAGCCAAAATCTTCACTTGATTCTGATTGTCTCATGTCCGTTCAGCAGCAGTTTTTACATTTTTGTGTATATAATTTTATATATAGAATATAATATATATTATATATTATATATTATATTTATAATGTATTGTCATATATATATATATATAGTATATATATAGATATATATTATGTATATTTACACACATATATATATATATATATATATATATATATATATATATATATATATAGTATATGTATATATATATATATATATATATATATATATATATATATATACATATATACATATATACACATGCATAATAATTTGGACACTTTCACTACATGCAAAAGAAACTGATACTGCAACATTGACCTCATAACTTCGCAATTACCTCACATATTTTGGATGCATTTGTCCGTCAAATTCATAATTGTCACTAAAGCTGAAATAAAATTATTTTCACTATTGAAGTACAGTATTTCAGTGCTTAATTTTTTAGCCTGAAATACATATATACAAAAAAGGATCGCTAGACTAGAAATAAATGTATGGGCAAAAGCCACTGAGTATGCAAAAAGTGATATGCAGCATTATCACTTTATGTGACAGAATGGTTCAAGTTAATTCACATTAACCTACCATACATGGGTTCTCCACAACTTCATGATTCTATCATGACCATCAATATTCGCTATGATCTTGCAACGGGCTACGATCACATCCCATTACAGGTGTCATTCAGTACCCCATCCCTCCCTACCATGAACCCCCTAACTGACCGCCCATCAACTGTAAACTGGGATTTTAAAAACCAACAGAAAACCAGATACTTTAGGGCGACCACGGAAACCAGGTTGCGGTCAATAGTTAAACCGGCAAACGCTTTATTTTGTACTAACACAAATTGTAGAAATGACCATTACAGGAGGAATCTGAATGAATTTTATTCGAACATAATTTTTGCTATGCTTGCTTCGGCCAGGGCTACCTTTAGATTTCGTCAAGGCAATTCTCGTAATATACCAGGGTGGAATGATTTGGTTAAAGATCTGTGTTCATATTCACGAGAAAAGTTTTTACTGTGTAAGCAAAATGGTAGCCCGAGGGAAGGACACTACATTACTGATGAGACAGGTGAGATCGTAGTCCAAACTTGCTCTTAAGCACTGCAGATTAAATGAAAAACAACTAAAAGCCGATGCAATGTCTAGAAACTTAACATCCAGCCCTTAAATCCCAAAACTAAAAAGCTAACACAGAGAGTCGGGGAGGCAGTATGTAGGGCAATCACTTCAACAATATCCTGAATTGCATAAACAATCTAGACTCCCAAAGGGATGTAGATAACCTCCTTACTGATAATATTCAATTTCATTTTGCAGATCATATTACGCCAGGTAACATCAGTGATGCCATAAACAACCTGCTTAACAATAAATCGCCCTGCTGCGATGGTCTTCCCCCGGAAGCCTTCAAATTCTGCCATCTGATAATCTATATTTTGCTAGCGGCCCTTTTCAATGCGTGCATAATTCACCAATTTCTTCCAGACTCCCTACTCTTAGTTCACTTGATTCCATTAATCAAAAACAAGCTAAAGGATGCAGCTGACCCTGGCAATTACCGGCCGATTGCAATCACAACGATCGCGTCGAAGATACTTGAGTCGGTTCTAGTGAGACTTCTCCCCTTTCTACACACCACTGACAACCAGTTTGGATTTAAAGCATACCACTCAACCGACACCTGCATCTACTTACTGAAAGAATTGCTGAACTATTACGTATCATCAGCCTCTCCTGTTTTCCTGTTTTGTGGACGTGAGAAAAGCACTTGACAGAGTAAACTACCTGAAGCTCTGCCTGAAGCTGCATAAAAGAGGCACACCCCTATATCTAATTGGCATTTTATATAGCTGGTGCAATTCTGTGTCAAATAGGGTAACATATTGTCGCACACCTCCGGCTCCCTAAATGGGGTTCGGCAAGGGGCCATTCTCTCTCCATACCTGTTTAATACGTACACAGATGCCTTGAGTGTCAAACTGAACTCACTCTCAATCGGATGCACTGTCAATGAAACAATTATAAACAACCTCTGCTACGCCGACGATATGGATCTGATTTTCCCATCAGTGTAAGGTCTTCAATGACTCATCGACACTTGCAGCTAATAAGCAGGGGAATTTGATACCCTAATACAACACCCAAATTGCAGAACCACAAATTTTCCTCGGAAATCATCGGCTGGAATTCGTGCATGAATTTCTAAAAGATATGGCAGATATGGAACAGAGACTTGAAACTGCTTCTCTTCCGCTTGTATTGCTACAGCATCTATGGGTGTTCCCTGTGGACGAACTACACCAGGGAGACTACCACTCCTCCACACAGATGTTCACAGAAAACCACCTGGACAATTTAAAAATCATTGTAAGGAGAACAATGTCCAGTCTGATCACCCAACTGTGAAACAGCAGCAATTCGCTCATACAAAGCATTCTAAGTAGTGAGGCAAGAAGAGGATCTAAATTGTGGGGAAGATGGGAAAATGTGGCGTTTGTTCCTTAAATGACTTAATCTCTGTTTTTGCAAAATGTCATCTGCAGGATCTGTCACTATTATTGTATTGCTATGATTATTGTCATCAATGGCATTTTCTTCTTTTCATTTTTACTGTGATTATAATAAATATAGTTTTTACATTCTATTTTTGACTATTCTAAATCTTAGTATGGGTATAACCATTATTTTGACTACCTTCTTTTATACTACCTCAGCAATGATGGATATTGACGATTAATCTTTGGTTTTCTTTATCTATTGTGTTATTTTATGTATCTAGACTGCATGTTATTGTCTATTCTTTGTATATTCCATGTGTATGGCCTTAAGGTGAAAATAAAAATAATTACTATTATTTTTATTTCTACACCCGCTGACCCCAGCCCCCTCTCTGTCTCTATCTCTGTGTCTGTCTGTCTATCTGTCTTTCTCTCTCTTTCTCTCCATATATATTTCATTCATTATTGCATTTCTCTGCCTGATTACAGTAATTTCCCTCCTCTTCCAATTCGAACTATTATAACTATGTACTGGTTGTTTGAATGTGGGCCACCCTCAGGGCAAAAAGGGCATGATCTCTCCAAGCCAGGCTTGGCGGGGTGACGCCGGTTGTGTTGCTGGCTGTACGTTTACCATCAACTGTTCATTCACTGTGGTCCCAGTTATCTCCAACCACAATGATCAGTTTTCCCTATTTTAAGTTGATTTGGAATAAAACAACCCTGACTGTGTACTTTCAAGTTTTATTCACATGTACCGCAGCTGCTGTTAAAAAGCGACGAGTCTCAGAATATGAAACACAATGTCCAAGCATTGAAACATGTTCAACCAGTTTTCTACATCCATATTTGGTGTATATATATATTGTTCGGAAGTGCCATTATATCAGAAATAATGCTGTGACCTTCAAATTGTTGTTCTGTACATCTGCAGCTCTTGAGCAGAGGGCTTTGTTTGTAAGCCAGCCGATAGCTTTATACAGCAGAAGATCAACGAAGTCCTTTGTTACTGTAGCAGGCATATCACCAGAAGAAAAATGATCATCTTGTCCAGCATTTTGCTTTACTGCTTGCATCCTTCTGCGTAAGATACCAACAGCTGTATTAATAACCGACTCCTCGTTCATGTTAGATTCATCTTGTACTGACAATTGTTCATCTAAATGTTCATTATTCAGAGACACAAGCTTACCAGTCTTTTTCAGGGCATCTCCAAGTGATATTGTAGTTTTTCCCACCTGTAAAAGGGGAAATGTTTCTTATTCAAAGATAAGTTTCAACCTTAATGGGAGGAAAAAACTGAAGATCATTGCTAGAACATACTCATGGAAAAAGCAAATCGAAGATGGCTTGTAGCCCAAAGTTTAGAAAGATTAAATTTGAAATGAATACTTTAATTTTGTAAACTTTGGGCTACAAGCCGCCTTAGATTTTCTTTTCTCCGTGAGTACGTTCTAGCAATGACCTTGTTATTTTCTCCCACTAATGTTGAAATTTAACTTTGAGGAAGAAACATTCCCTCTTTTACAAGTGTTGAACTGTATTTTCATATTTATAGGGGACATGATATTTTACGATCTTGCTTTCAGACTTGAAATTTATGTTCTTGCGTCTTTCATTAAGGGATTGTTGCTCTTTCGATTCTGAACTCATTGCGATGTTTGTCTAATATATGTTCATTAGATATGTTTTAACAGTAACGCTTTTTGAGCACAAGCTTTCATATCTTGGTAAATAATGAATCTTGGTGAATTAACCAGATTTACGATTTTCGTACGCCAATTTCTCAAAGTAATACCGTATTGTTGCATTTGAGTTTTTTAATGATGTATCCGTAATGTTAGGTTACCAAATGAATTGTAAGTTGCTGTCATATTGATAAAAATCTTGCCAATGCTAAATAGGAAGCCCAGTTTTGTAAGGGCTTGATGATTAGCTCTTCAATGCCGGTTGGGCTTTAGCTTGGAAAATTCCATCCATCTCAGATACAGGTTTGCTCTCAACGACTTTAAGACAATTGGTAGCAATTAGTGAGTGGATGTGGCTCGATTTATTTGCAATATGCAGCTGAATTTTGTACAGGACCACGAACAGAAAGGAGATTTTGGGAATTTATTAAGTTTACAAACAATGTAAATTATTGCATGTGATGTTTCTCCCTTTCAACTGAGCCAGGTTTTCTTGTGCCGGTTTTTGGAATTTTGTTGCAAAGACTTTTTCAGATTTGGGACTATCCTGTGCATTTGCTGTGCATTTCTATAGTACCTCTTTGTTAACATTCATAAAAAAACTGCATTATCACTTGTTTCTATTCATTTTTTGTATGACTGACCTTGAAATTTCCCATTTCCTTTATTTAATTATTTGAACTCATTGAACAGGATCTTTAGAAACATGATTTGTATCTGTAGCATGTGACTGAAAATTGCCTACCATCGTCTTTTCCATTTTATATGCACTCGCTATGCTTTTGGAAAAGCTTGTTCAACAACCCTTCGCAAGTGCCTTATTGCAATTTGTATGCAGAAAGGCTACCAAGCAGTTAATCTGAATTTCCAATGTCGGTTTCAGGATGCAGGCTGCCAAGCAGTTAATCTTGATTTCCAATGTCGGATGCATTCTTATTCATTCTAGGTAATTGCTGCTAGACACTTTCATTAGCTATCCTTCACTCTCAGCTTCATTCAAGCAATGAAGAAATTTTCTCTCTCCTTCTCTTGATTACGGATGCTGAATTTGTCTACTCTCTCTCTCTCTCTCTCTCTCTCTCTCTCTCTCTCTCTCTCTCTCTCTCTCTCTCTCTCTCTCTCTTGATCAAACGCCACATTAAGCAAATTTCACATTTTCCATTCCTTTTTCTTTTCATTCTTTTCATTGCTCATTCTGTTCGTCATGGGACCGAATGAGTACTCTTTGCTAGTATTTACTAATACTACCACCAAAAAAAAAAAATCACCTAGAAATCTAATCATGAAATTATATCCAAACTAAGAAAAAAGCTCGCAAACCAGCTATCAAAATGGCAACCCTTTCTTGAAGAAAATCTGCCGCAGATTTACCAAGCAAGAAACAAACATCACATTTCCAAAGGCAGAGTCGAGTTATGTTTGCCAGGTACAATGATCATTATGGACTTCCAGAGACCTTTGATACGTAATTGGAATATAAATTTAGGCCAAAGGTCTTTCAGAGCTGAAAGGGCAAGTATGAGGAATGGAAAAGGTTGCATTTAAGGGCCGAGTGGACTCTGTAAAGAACCTTAAGTAAGGTGCAATGACGGTAATGTCCCAATACGGGAGCTTTTGAAATGGACTGAATTAGACTGAAGGATGAGATGCAGTTATCAATGTCGTTAATGTCGTAGAAACCTTTTTTCGAAACCCAGGTCTTGTCCAGGAAAGATAAAGGACAAAGTCATGTAACAGATCCACAGTACTGTTAGCAATGTTAATGTTGGTGGAACAATTTTCAAGTTGGGATGAGCTGGTTGATTATTAGACCGGGATCTAGCTCAGTTTATTCAAGTGAAAAGAGGAATAAATATAAATTCTTGTAAACTACTGGCTCGAGAGCCCTTTTGAAAACAAAGAACTTCTGCCCAGCTTCAGCCTGATAGTTCTAGCCGTGGGAACTATTTTAGGGGGCCAAATTTAACGGTTATTCATATTTTGAGAAGAATGGAAAAAAAAAGGATTTTTGTATCGGTCAGGTGCTTGCCATAGACCCTAGACAGAAGGGTTTTAGGGGGTCGGGGTAACAAGTTAATTCAAGTGAAAAGAGGAATGAATAAAACTGCTTCCAAACTGAAGATTAGGACCTGTATTGTTGAAAAACACAAGTGACAGAAACTTTCAGTTGATGGTTTGGTTGGACAGAAAGCTCAAAGTGTCCCCTTCTAGGCCGATATATGTATGTATATTTTATTTGGTGTTTTCAGAATTTCATAGTTGTAATAATTTTGAATACAGTACTTTAAAATTTTTGTTTAATTAAAACTACTGTTTTTGCTATTTGGGTAAATTTATCGTATTTTCATTTAAACCATAAAGGTTGTCTTTTTTTTACTTTAAATTATGTATAACTTAATTTCTTATATGTAAAAGGCTTAATAGAAAATTTTACGCTGAAGAAAGTCTATGAAATCTGATTTTCATTTTTCACAAAGTATGAAAAATGTAGACACGAAAGGGTGTAAGAAATGTGACTAAAGCTGAATATAAAAGTTAAGGTTACACTATCTATGTAATAAAGAGATTCTAAAATCTCGTTCTATTTTAAAAGTTAGTGATGGATCCGTGCATCCAAGGAAACTGGTAACATCCCCCCCCCCCCCCCCCCCCCCCTCTCTCTCTCTCTCTCTCTCTCTCTCTCTCTCTCTCCAGAACACACCTCCCCCCTCCATTACCTAAGGCAATTGAATCAGACTCGAGAACTTATAAAAATAACATTTATTTAAGAACAAAGCATTAGCTTAAATAAAGCAAACCAAGTTCTTAACAACAAAAAGATTAAATGAATGGATTGAACCTCAGATAGCATAGTCCCATATTCCTACTCCAATAATCCAATATTATCTTAGTCATAAAAACTGGGCAAGTCATAAAACAGTACACCATAGTAATTAAGTCAGTTCCCCTTTCTCCAGATCAACTCCCCTTTCTCCAGAATCGCCTGTTAGAAGACAGGAGAACACTCCGATAAGCATAAGAGTATAATCAAAGATCAAATGAAATAGAACATCTCTGAAATAAATATTCAAATACAATCCAGCCACATCTTTGGCCAAAAGTAAATATGCTTGCCCATTCAACACAATATGCACAAACACTTCTCTATAAACACTTTTGCAGAAGCCATCTTGGCTTCTCGCCTCTCTGTAAGGATCTCCCCTCATTGTAATGCTACATTCTCATTATGAAGGAAAAGGCTCGCATGTACGCACGAACTCACACACACTGTCCACACCCAAGGAATTGCCTGGAACTAGATTCATAAGTCACCTCTGTGATCGCCCATAGCGACAGAACATCGCACAGATCTGCACACACACAGCAATTTTAATATCACACCACCCAAAGAAGGATGCGTTAGCACTTCCAAGGCTTGTCACCTCTAGCACTGTGTCTCTAAGGGAAGTTAAATGATGACTTCTCCACATCTGAAACATATTATTTGGGCAAAGCCATATTTTATGTAACATATACGTATACTTTATATGATTGTATATTTTGAAAAGGATAATCACTTACATTTGTATATTGGAATACTGCAGTTTAGGAAATGTATCTTGAGGCCTAAATACATATCTGAAAATATTTTTAAGGCCTATGAACCAATATGAAATTTAATTTTAAGTAGAAATAAAGGGAATAATATACAACTCAAATGCTCATGTATATATTAGGGTTAAATTAGCAGTTTAGATATCTGAGTTTGTTGAAGGACAAACAGAAACTAACAGTATAGACGTACCAGTAAATGAAAGTAGCCAACATTCTTCAATTATTTATTCCTAGGCCCAAGCTATTGGGGCTGGGGGAGGGGTAGGAGATATCTGTATTTCAGCACTTTTCCAAATTGTACCTAACAGTTTTAGTAAAATATTTTTTCAATATTTGATCTATAAAAAAAAACAACCCAAAATAGTTTATTCACATTTTACAGAAACGTGTGATCTACAATAAAAATTAATCTAAGCTTACGTTTTACACAAATGAAAAGTGTTTTCAAAGATATCACAAAGTATATTTTGTCTTCAGTTGCAAAAGATCCTTTCAAAATTTATTATCACAGTGACTGTAATAAGAGTTACACTGCTGTTAAAGCGCCAAAGAAAACATCAACCAAACCACAAGCTGAAATTCTTGTACCCCCTCCAAAGCTACACGATTATCTTCAAATCTGCCAAAATCTAATTCAAAAGGTATACTTTATGAATGATGTATTTTCTGCCCTCACAAGTCAGAACGATGCAAGAGTAATCAGTTCAGCTCAGTGCTGCTGAAATTCTTAATGATTCAAAGAGATTTCCGGAACTTGAACAAAGCCAAAGAATACTATTGTTAGCAACTGAGGACCTGGTCGCAATCGATGTCAAGTATAATAATTTATGCAAACGAGAATTTCTACGTAAAACAGCTCAGAAACAGCTAGTCAGTAATCCATCACAGAAAATTAGGGAAATCGTGTTTGAGTGCAGATCTAAACGTAAAACTTCAATAAAACAAAGTCTTGCCTTTGCCAGTCTAGCAAGTTTGATTAAAACTGAGGTAATTGAGAGAAACAAACCCAAATACATATCCCAACTAATGGAATTATACAAGGAGGTATATACTGGTGTAGGAGGCCTCATGGCTGACCTTGATTAGCACACTTATCAAATACTGACTGAAAAACTGAAAAGTTAATTTGGTGATAAAATAAAAGTTGGTAAAGAGTGCAGTCATAAAGGAAACCTCGTCTTTAACAGTGACATCAAATTTGATGATGCAAAATCCAAACTCTTGAGTACAATGCCCCATCATCAAAATGTTAGAAGTACAGCCATGGGGGTTAAGATCTGACATACTGAATATGCCAAAAACAAGTTACCTGTGCCGACATCCATTGAAAGCTTAAAATCATTGGTGCCTGATATACCACCTCTGATTGAAACATTTTCTTAAACACTTATCAACGGTCAACGGGCTTTCATCTGATGTGAATGATAATGTACGGAGGAAAGCAACTACAATGGCATCTCATGCAATTTTTTTCAACTACGCATGGGGCTCATCGTCTCTGGAAGAATACATGCTTTGGATTAGGGCTAACGTCAAGGCTTGGATCTAAGACTGCACTTAGAATTCTGAATCGACATGGCCATGCAGTGAGCTATGATAAGTGCTAGCAATTAAAAATAGACATTGCATACTCTTACAGCTCAAGAAACCAAGAGACTCCTCCTCTCTTAAGCTGTGTTAATTTTTGACCAGAGGTTAGTTAATTTGTTTGACCTCAAACATTGGCATTTACTGACTTCAGCCAGGAAGTATATGATTTCATAGTTGTTGGTTTGTTGTTACAACAATTAGTAGAATTTTCAGAATATCTCGTCAATGATAAAAGGAACAATCTCCCGAGAAGTTTTGGTGTGATACACCTTGATGATGCACATATCTGAAGCTAATTCCTCTAGATTTCAGGCACTGCATTGGATAATTATGACTTACACCTCGACTCCGTAGTTGGGAAGAATAAACTTGCATGTCACAGTAGGTATAGTCAACCAGAACATCACAGAAAGTAACAATGAAAATAACAACAATGAAACCGGACCTCATCAACCAAGGATACGATTTGATGGACAATTTAAAACTACCCCCATTTCATGTCAATCTTATACATCAGAGAAGCAGGATGACTTGTATACATTTGCTATATAAAAGAGGGATTTGTTAAGACAATGTATTTTAAACACAGTTGTAATGTGAGATACTGTGACTTTCTTAGAATGTAGAAGTCATCATTTAACTTCCTTGGAGACAGTGGTCTGAGTGACAAGCCTTGCAAGTGCTAACGCATCCTTCCTTGTGTGGTGTGATATCAAAGTTGCTGTCTTAGCAGATCTGTGCATGTCCTGTTGCTACGGGCGATCGCAGAGGTGCCTTTGAAACTGGTTCTAGGCAGTTACCTGGGGTGTGAACATTGTGTGTGATTTTGTACGTGTGTGCGAGCTTTTCCCTTACATATGAGAATGTAGGATTACCATGGTGATAGGTCACTATTGAGGCGGCCAAAGCCAAGATGGCTTCTGCAAAGTATCTTTTAAGAGAAGTGTTGTGAATATTGTGTTGAATTGATAAGCATATTTATTTTTGGCCAAAGATGTGGCTGGATTGTATTTGAATATTTATTTCAGAGATGTTCTATTTCATATGATCTTTGATTATAATCTTGTGCTTATCGAGGTGTTCTCCTGTCTTCTAACAGGTGGTTCTAGAGACAAGGGGAATTGTTCTGGAGAAAGGGGAATTGATTTGGAGAAAGGGGAATTGATCTGGAGAAAGGGGAACTGACTTAAATAATGTGTCATGGAGTTACTGTAGAGACTGTTGTGACTTTTCCAGTTTCATGACTAAAATGATGTTGGTTATTTTGGGCAATATGGAATGGGCTATTTGAGTTCAATCATTCATTTAATCTTTTTGTTAAGAACCTGGGTTTATTTAGCTAATGCTTTGTTCTGAAATAAATGTTATTTTTATAAGTTCTCGAGTCTGATTCAATTGCCTTAGGTAATGGAGGGGGGAGGTGTGTTCTGGAGAGAGAAGAGAGTAGGAGAAAGAGAGAAGAAGAAGAGAGAATAGAGAGAGAGGAGAGAGGAGGAGGAGAGAGAGAGAGAGAGTGTTGCCAGTTGCCTTAGATGCACGATCCATTGCTACCTTTTAAAATGGAAGAACCGAGATCTAGGATCTTGGTTATACATTCATAGAAGCAAATAATTTACATATAATATAGTTTGTTACATCAATTCGATACTTTGCCTATGACAGTTGTAGCATACTTAGATCCAGTTCCACAACCACCAATGCGAAATTATGTTGCCCTCGCAATAAAGAATTGATCACTAAAAATTGCTGAAGAAGTGGAATGATTTATCATCTCATCACCTACGACTTAGCCGTTGATAAGCTGATTATATTACTTGGATACATACCGGGTTAAAACAAAAAAATCCCCATCGGGCTTATACTAAATACACTGCAAGGTGTTAAAACAAAAAAATCCCCAACCATATGGGCGGATACACACCGAGTTAAAACCCTTGGAGAACAACTATCTAGGAAAGATTAATGTAACCTTTCTTTTCCTGTGATATTTTTACCTGGATTCATCTACATTTATCTGGTCAACTGTATGTATAGAGAAATCCAGCGAGCTGTTAATACGAACGATGTTGATTTGTATATAAAGATTTTGACTCAGTTAGTTGAAATATTCTTTGCCCCGAATCGTCCTAACTGTACTCAGTGGGGTATATGGTTTCTGTCAAAAATGCAAAATCTGGATCCCTCAGCATTGGATGTATTGAAGGCAGGTGCATTTTTAACCAAACGAAGTAAGAACACTTATTCAAGATCACCAACTAACATCAAACTATAGCAGACAGTGAACCGTGATGCTGCTTCATCATCAACAGTCATTATACATTTCAGAAATTCAGACACAACATTCAGATGATGGTGTGTTACACATACACAAAGATGTTTTACTGTTTCTGAACTGAAGTCAGTTATTGGCATCGTACCAGGAGAGGCTCCAATGAAGCAGATGACTCCACATTGAACCATGAGTGATAACGGGGACATGAAGACATTTCATGATACCGTGGAGATAACATGCAACGCATTTGACATTACTTCACCACTCCAATTAGTCAATCAGACAGCTGGAAAAATTGCAAACCAGGCAGTCACAGACTATTTGATTAGAACACTAACCCATGGGCCGCCACCTTGAAGAAACAGTTTCTTGGTGAATGCAGAAAAAGCAATGTAAGAATGCTGAAAAGGATTAAGCAGGTTAAGGTACAGAATTTTGCAGCTGAAAATCTTAGACCAAAGAACACCAAGGAGAAAAATGCCCTTTCAGTTGCTGAAGGTGTCCGAGACGCATAGTTCACTTGCTGACAATGGGAACAAATTTTGGTCCTCAAAACATCCTGAAATTCCCAATGACAGGAGTTTCGCTTTCTTTGGCCCATGCAGGTGGCACACGACAGAAACCGAAAAGTCAATCTTACAAGAATGGATATTTTTCATTGCATTTCTAACAACAAATAATAATGAGAAACAAAAATGATGTAGTAATACCTAGAAGATACTCCACACTTCTCAAATCTTCCATCACCTATGTTTGTTTTAATTCGGTAGTCTTGCTATTGCCGCATGGAGCCATTGCAAATGAATATATCGGCCTAGAAGGGGACACTTTGAGCTTTCTGTCCAACCAAACTATCAACTGAAAGTTTCTGTCATTTGTGTTTTTCAACAATACAGGACCTAATCTTCAGTTTGGAAGCAGTTTTATTCATTCCTCTTTTCACTTGAATTAACTTGTTACCCCGGCCCCCTAAAACCCTTCTGTCTAGGGTCGCAGCAGGCATAAACTTGTCATTGTAAGTATTGCGTTTTCAATAAACTGAACTCAATGTCACTACATAAAAGGTATAACTTTTCAAAATCTTTTTCACCTTACCTTTTCCAATAGATCTCTAAATGCCCTCCTCTATGGTGCGTTTCCACACACAATCAATATCAGGTAATGTATCTTATCACCTTGCTAGGGTTATTTTTATTTCATCTATTTTGTTCTACAAACGTACGTATGTACACTGACTAACAGACGGATGGATACATGCATGCTACTGAACACACAAACGTACGCACACTAGTCTATTCTGTGAGTTTCCATTTTTCCCATGTACACTATCATTTATTGAATGCACGCACTCGGTGACCTGAAGTAATCTGAAGTAACCTTTCCTTGTGGTTTACCTCATATCTCCAGAATGCGCTCGCATCTCATCATCCTGTGAATGCGTGTTTTCGATTTGTATCTCATATCAGCATTTTGAGGAATCCACTGTTTTGCAGCATGGATGGACGATCTGTATAACACCAGTGGTCTTGACAGTCTTGTGTTTGCAACCTTTGTGGAGGTTTATTTGGTAATTACTATTACCCACACTTAGGTAAGTCTTGGTCGCGGTTGTTGTGTTTATCTATACATTTGGAATAACTGCTGCAACATATAATGTTGTGCACTGTAATCTATATATTATATAATCATCTATGGCAATGTATGTAGCGATGGCGGCGGCAAACAAAGACAACTCTGTTGAGCGTATACCTCAAAGGCTACAAACACACGACTGTCAAGACCATTGACGTTATACAGATCGTCCATGGCTGTGTGCGGCACGTCATCTTGTGGGAAAACCAAGCCTAAAGACTGTCGCCAAATAATCTGAGACACTAAATAATATGTTAATAGCATACGTTTTAGCAACACCTACATCCATTATACCCCACCATCATTATATTAATGCACCGATGCACACATTCACTGCATTTCATTTCACATGATTTATTTTCACCAAGAGTTTCGAAAACAATATGATAAATATAATATAATATAAGAACTATAGCAAATTAAAATACTTTCTATAACTCTGTTAAAAGTATTGCCATAAACACAAATCCTGTAATACTAGATTAGCTTATCCAGCAATGTGTTTATCGCAAAGACTAATTGATAAAATAATACCCACTAATTAATAAAATAATACCCTTGCAAGCTTGATGCTTTGATGAATTACACAACCCGCGGCTACAAAACCTGGTGTGTAACATCTTTGTGACAAGATGCGTATATTATTGGTAATACAGGTAATTAAAGTCCAGTCAATTTAGAGCAAAAACAGTGCAGCCAAGCACAAGTTGGTAGAGCAGCCATTTACGGTTTTGTGATCCTTGGTCACATTCAAATAACATATCAAACGTTTACCGTTATTCAAATTGTGGATCCAAGTGATATAAGACGGAGAACATAACGACAGAGAGAGAGAGAGAGAGAGAGAGAGAGAGAGAGAGAGAGAGAGAGAGAGAGAGAGAGAGAGAATACAGTTGCTTATAGGATAATGAAGGAAGATATTTCTGTTTGAATAATATAAATATGAACAGCCAGTTCCAACAATACTTAAGGCATTTTTATATAGAAAATATGATAACGATTTAAAGCACTATGATGTGATAAGATTTAGAAAAAAATTATTTTCCAGAAAATATACGGTAACATATTTCTTAAAGCAGAAGGTCTCGAATATATCCATCAGATTGATAACTTAACAGGAAAAATAGCTCTCTCTCTCTCTCTCTCTCTCTCTCTCTCTCTCTCTCTGTATGCATTTGTTTCGTTACCGTTCCTCGTACTCTATTCTATCTACACCTCTCTTTTTTTCTCTCTCTCTCTCTCTACACTGTATACATAACTTTCGTTACCGTTCCTCGTACTCTCTTCTCTTCTCTTCTCTTCTCTCTCTCTCTCTCTCTCTCTCTCTCTCTCTCTCTCTCTCTCTCTTTGTCTATATGTATTTCATTCATTATAGCATTTCTTTGCCCGATTACAGAAATTTCCCTTTTCCCACCATTCGAACCATTCTAGCTACATACTTGTTGTTTGAAAGTGGGCCACCTCCAGGGCAAGAAGGGCACGATCGAGCCAGGCTTGGCGAGGCGACGCTGGTTTTGTTGCTGACTGTACAACGCATTCGGTGGCCAGCATTTTAATTTCACCGAACCCAGACACCAATGATCTAGAACCGTGCATTCCTCGAGTTCCAGATAGGTCTCTGAATGTTGGGTAGATTCCAGGTGGACTAAATTTGAAATGTCTTTGCTCAGAAAACTGCAATATATACCACTGGCACCACGCTATAAACTATCACAGTTACTTCAATGCACATGCGTAATATTAGATATATATGGTGCAGTTTTCCCCATGGTTTCATAAGCATCTTTTTGGGTTTTGTTTACAGCACTACAAGATGTAAACAGTGTTTCTCAGTAATGGGGAAATTAAGCCAAATCTTGCTGAGTGCTACATAGGCTACATAAAGGAATATGCTGGAAGTTTACTTGAGGATGATCAAGTGATCTACACAAGTTATGGTATAGAAGACAGATCATATAAAATAAGCAAACAACAGTTGGTATTATTTCCTGTTGTAGGTTCACCTCAAGAAGACGCCGATTGCAGAATAATTCTGCACTCAATTGCAGTTGGAGAAAATGGAGCTAGACATATAGTAATCGACAGCCCTGCCATGGATGTTTTCGTAAAGCTTATACATCATCGAGAGAATATAAGCACAGAAAAATTGTTCTATCTGACATGGCCTACTGGAAAACATACATCACTCAACAGATATATACGTGTGCATCTGTTGAATGAGAAACTTTCTCGTGATCAAATCAACATTATTCTATGTACCGTGACAATCAGAGAAATTTGTTTCTGGTGATTAGAAATTAATTTCTTGATATAATGTGGTTCGCATCCCACAGTAAGCTGTAGGTCTCGTTGCTAGGTAACCAATCGGTTCCTAGCCACGTAAAAATATCTCATCCTTTGGGCCAGCCCAAGGAGAGCTGTTAATCAGCTCAGTGGTCTGGTTAAACTAAGATATACTTAACAGGCTGCGACACAGTGAACCTCTTCCATGGCTTGGGAAAGGCAAAAGCTTCAAAATGACGTCAGAAAAATCTGGATTTTATCAGTCTCTCAAAAGCTTTGGAACAACTCAAACTTTTAAGCAGGACTGATAAGAAAGCGTACTCCGATTTCGTTGGAGCGCTGCATGGAACAACAGATTGCGATTGTCTGAATATGTGATGTTGTGAGAAAGCTGCAAAGAAAATTGCATTTAGAAACTTCTTCCATAGAGAGAACAGATGCCACCAACACGTGCTCCGCCCCGTTTACCAGCTCATAATATGGCGACACGCATACAATACAGACCTACATAAGCCAAATCCAGTCTCGGATGGATATTACCGTGATATGTCAAATTCACTTTATCCTGTAATGATGTTTCAGTCAGCAGCAGCCCCCGAGTTATTAAATATTTGATTTAATATGCCAATCCAAAAAAAAAAAATCTTTTGCAATACCGACTGCACATGTTTCACAAGCAATCAACCATGTACTTCTGCACGTATAGGTATGTGACGCTAATCTGCTGCCAGGTGACGATTCTGATTCTGGTGGTACCTGCACAAATCCTCTTACATCACCTGCCTTTTTTCTTTTTTGATGATAGTGACTCGGATTTAGAAGAGTGATTCTTTTCTAAATATCCATTTTCATAAACAGTGTGCTGTTTGGTTAAAAAGGGCTAACTTTATTAACTCTGAAAGTGGATCCATTATATTAATCATGTGTGCTACTACTGTCATTATTCTATTTCTGAAATATTTCCCCAAAACATTTTTTTATTTTTGTTCTTCACGAAAAGCGTATAAATGATACCAATTATAACTTCACGTGTACAGTCAGCTGGATTCAACTGAATTCACATTATCATTTTATGTTCACCTTCTGTGTATATGATTTTTGGTGAAAATTTAGAAATTTTAATCTTTGCCAATAAAAATGTTTCATCATTGCATTACTGTGAAAATCGAGATTTTATGACGCAATCATTATTCATTAAAAAAAACATAGTACATACGCTCACTATTGCTGTCTAATTATATTGAAAGTGAAAAATTTATCGCCAAATATTTGTTTGACAAGGTATTATTTTGTCTTCTGATGACCAGTTTGGAATATACATTCAGAATTTGTGGACATTTTATATACCATCCAACGAAATAAGTAATAGCTGAATATTCCCCCTTTGCAAAGGTATAAGTAATAGCTGAATATTCCCCCTTTGCAACGGTATAAGTAATAGCTGAATATTCCCCCTTTGCAAAGTATAAGGTCATAAGCTGAATAATTCCCCTTTGCAAAGGTTAAGTAATATCTGGATAATTCCCCTATTTGCAAAGTATAAGTTATAAAGTGGAATATTCCCCCTTTGCAAAGTAATAATAATAGCTGAATATTCCCCCTTTGCCCACAGTATAATTAAATTTAAGCTGAATTTCCGCCCTTTGCAAAGGTATAAGTAATAAGTGGAATATTCCCCCTTTGCAAAGTATAGTAATAAGTGGAATTAATTCCCCCTTTGCCAAAGGGTAATAAGTAATAGCTTGAATATTCCCCCTTTGCAAAGTATAAATGGTAAATAAGCTGAATAATTCCCCTTTTGCAAAGGTAAAGGTAATAGCTGAATTATTCCCCCTTTGCAAAGGTAATAAGTAATAAAGCTGGAATATTTCCCACTTTGCAAAGGTAATCAAGTGCATAAGTGAATATTTCCCCCTTTGGCAAAGGTATAAAGGTATAAGGGAATAATTCCCCCTTAATTGCAAAGGTATAATATACTGAATATTTCCCCCCCCCCTTATTGCAAAGGTAATAAAAGGTAATAAGTCGGAATAATTCCCCCTTTTGCAAAGGATAAGTATAGCTGGAATTATTCCCCCTTTGCAAAGGTATAATAATAAGCTGGATATTTCCCTTTGACAAAGGTATAAGAATAGCTGGAATAAATTCCCCACTTTGCCCCCAAGGTATTTAAGTAAATGCTGGAATATTCCCCCTTTTGCAAAGGTTTTAAGTAATAGCTGATATTCCCCCTTTGCAAAGGGTATTCCCACCCCCTTTGCAAAGGTATAAAGTGATAAAGCTGAATAATTCCCCTTTGCAAGGTATAATTAATATCTGGGAATATTCCCCCTTTGCAAAGGTAAAGTAATGCTTAATATTTCCCCCTTTTGCAAAGGATAAGCACTAAGCTGAATCTTCCCCCTTTGCAAAGTATAAATAATAAGCTGGATATTCCACCCTTTGCCAAAGGTAATAAGCAATACTGAATATTCCCACCTTTTGCAAAGTTATAAGTATTTCGCTGAATAAATTCCCCCTTTGGGCAAAAGGTACAAGCAAATCGTGGAATATTCCCCCTTTTGCAAAAGGTAAGTAATGGCTGAATACGGGGACAAATTGATTCCCCCTTTGCAAGGTAATAGCAATTTAGCCTGATAGTCCCCTATTTTTTTTGTTATTTTTTTTTTTTTTTGCAAAGGTATAAAGGTAATAAGCTGAATCTTCCCGACTTTGCAAAGGTATAAGTAAATAGCGAATTTCCCTCTTTTGCCCCAAGGTTAAGTAATATTCAAATGGAATATTTGCCCCCTTTGCAAAGTAATAATTAAATAGCTGAATATTCCCCCTTTGCAAAGGTAATAAGTAATTAGCCCCTGAATAGTTTCCCCCTTGCAAAAGGTATAAGTAATAGCGGAATATTCCCGAATTTCCCCCCCCTTTGCAAAGGTATCAAGTAATAGCTGAATATTCCCCCTTTGCAAAGGTTAAGTAATAAAGTGGAATATTCCTCCCTTGGCAAAGGTAATAAGTAATAAGCTTAACTATTAGGAACCCCCTTGTTGCAAAGGTAATAAGTAATATGCAATATTCCCCTTTGCAAGTATAAGTAATAGTGAATATTCCCCCTTTGCAAGGTATTTAGGTAATAGCTGAATATTCCCCTTTGCCCCCAAAGGATATTTAAGTACTAAAGGCTGGATATTCCCCACGTTTGCAAAGGTAATAAAGGTAATAAGTGGAATATTCCCCCTTTGGCAAGGTATAAGTAATGTGGACTTATTCCCCCTTTGCAAAGGTATAAGTTAATTAGCCCCCTGAATTTGGTTCAAACCCTTTGCAGGTCATAAGTAATAAGCTGAAATATTCCCCCTTTGCAAGGTATTAAGTTAATAGCTGAATATTCCCCTTTGGCAAAGGTATAAGTAAATGGTGGAATATTCCCCCTTTGTCAAAGGTATACGTTTTAATAGCTGAAATATTCCCCCTTTGAAAGGTATTAGCGTATAGTGGAATAATTCCCCTTTGCAAAGGTAATCGGTAAAAATAGCTGAATATTTCCCCTTTGACCCCAGGATATAAGTGATTTAGCTAAAAGGAAATATTCCCAACCTTTTGCGAAAGGTATAATTAAAGTGGAATATTCCCCCTTTGCCAGGTATCAGTAATATGGAATATTCCCTTTGCCCCAAATGGTATAAGTAATAGTTTTGGAATATTCCCAAACTTTGCAAAGGTATAAGTAATAGCTGAATATTCCCCCTGTGCAAAGGTATAAGTAATAGCCTGGAATTATTCCCCTGGCAAAGGTTATAAGAATAGCTGAATATTCCCCCTTTCGCACAAAAGGTATAAGTAATAGCTGAATATTCCCCCTTTGCAAAGGTATAAGTAATAGCGGAATATTCCCCCTTTGCAAAGGTATAAGTAATAGTGGAATATTCCCCCTTTGCAAAGGTATAAGTAATAGCTTAATATTTGTTGACAAAGGTAATAAGTAATAGCGGAATAATTCTTTGTTCAAAGGTATAAGTAATAGCTGAATATTCCCCCTTTGCAAAGGTAATAAGTAATTTAAAGGTGGAAAGGAATATCCCCCTTTGCAAAGGTAATAACAATAGCTGAATAGTTCCCCCTTTGCAAAGGTAATAAGTAATAGTGAAATATTCCCCCTTTGCAAAAAAGGTATAAAATAGTGAATATTCCCCCTTTGCAAAGGTAAAGTAATAGGGTAATTTCCCCCCTTTGCCAGGTTAAGTAATAGGGAATATTCCCCCCTTTCCCTGCAAAGGTTGATTCCCCCTTTGGAAAGGCTAAGTATAAGCGAATAATCCCACCCCCTTTTGCAAAGGTATTTAAGGTTAAAAGAATGGGAATATTCCCCTTGCAAAGGTATAAGTAATAGTGGAATATTCCCCCTTTGCAAAGGTATAAGTAATAGCTGAATATTCCCCCTTTGCAAAGGTATAAGTAATAGTGGAATATTCCCCCTTTGCAAAGGTATAAGTAATAGTGGAATATTCCCCCTTTGCAAAGGTATAAGTAATAGTGGAATATTCCCCCTTTGCAAAGGATAATAATAGGTGGAAATTCCCCCCTTTGCAAAGGTATAAGTAATAGCTGAATATTCCCCCTTTGCAAAGGTATAAGTAATAGTGGAATATTCCCCCTTTGCAAAGGTATAAGTAATAGTGGAATATTCCCCCTTTGCAAAGGTATAAGAATAAGAATATTTCCCCCTTTGCAAAGGTATAAGTAATAGTGGAATATTCCCCCTTTGCAAAGGTATAAGTAATAGCTGAATATTCCCCCTTTGCAAAGGTATAAGTAATAGTGGAATATTCCCCCTTTGCAAAGGTATAAGTAATAGCTGAATATTCCCCCTTTGCAAAGGTATACTATAGTGGAATATTCCCCCTCAAAGGTATAAGATGCTGAATATTCCCCTTGCAAAGGTATAAGTAAAAGTGAATATTTCCCCCTTTGCAAAGTATAAAAGTAATAGCTGAAATTCCCTCCTTTGCAAAGGTATAATATAGTGATAATTCCCCCTTTGCAAAGGTATAAGTAATAGTGGAATTCCCCCCTGCAAAGGTAATAAGTTAATAGTGGAATATTCCCCTTTGCAAAAGGTTATAAGGTAATAAAGCTGGAATAATTACCCCCTTTGGCAAAGGTAATAGTAATTAGAATATTCCCCCTTTGCAAAGGTACAAGTAATAGCTGAATATTCCCCCTTTCCAAAGGTATAAGTAATAGCTAAATATTCCACCTTTGCAAAGGTATAAGTAATAGCTAAATATTCCCCTTTCCAACGGTATAAGTAATAGCTAAATATTCCCCTTTCCAACGGTATAAGTAATAGCAGAATATTCCCCCTTTCCAAAGGTATAAGTAATAACTAAATATTCCCCTTTGCAAAGGTATGTATAGCAGTTGATTATTCCTCTTTCCAACGGCATAAGTAATAGCTGAATATTCCCCCTTTGCAAAGGTACAAGTAATAGCTGAATATTCCCCCTTTGCAAAGGTACTGTAATAGCTAAATTTCCCCTTTCCAATGGTATAACTAAAGCGAATATTCCCCTTTGCAGGTATAAGTAATACTAAAATTTATTTGTCCCCCCCCCCCCTTTTTTTTTTATTTCCCAACGTATAAGTAATAGCTGAATATTCCCCCTTTGCAAAGGTACAAGTAATAGCTAAATATTCCCCTTTCCAACGGTATAAGTAATAGCTGAATATTCCCCCTTTGCAAAGGTATATGTAACAGTTAAATATTCCCCTTTTCAACGGTGTAAGTACTAGCTGAATATTTCTCCTTTCCAATGGTATAAATAATGTACAGATATAATTCTATCAGAAGTTATAACTAATATAGTAATCATACCCACTAATCATTATCATTTTGTGAGAAAGTCCGTCAAAATTCGTAGTGTGGTGAGTTACTTTGGAGAGCTATAAATAACAAATTTTCCAGCACTTTCCAGTGAGGTGTCCGCCAGTTTCTGACACCTGAAGAGTTATACTCTTTCCAAAATTATAGGGTGAAATTTGTGCCACTGATGGGATGGCCTACTCGAAAAATATGCATGTTTTTGGGGTGTGTTTGCAGCACCAAATGTAGCTGCCACATATTTGAAGATGGGGATACTATTACATATCCATCATTGTAAGGCTTAATCTTACAACGCTTATTTATACTGATTTAGCGGCTCCTGTAATTAGCGAGGCATTATGAAATAATGTAGTACTATCTGGGATATGTACAAAATGATATAACGATAAACCAATACTTGCAATCTAAAAATTATCTTCTCAGTATTTCAAATATTTTACCATAGAAATAGATTACTTTACAAAGAAATATAATGAAAACTTATTATAATAATAAACAGTAACCGCGGTTATGGAATTTTTATAATAGAATCACTCCCTGATATTCATGGTAATGGTGAAATTGACATCAAGAGAAATAAAAGCTTTAACTATTTTTTGTTTGTTTGAAATTCACTGCGTCATTCATTTATTCTTTTGTATTCTTCATCTTCGATGTTCAGTTCTTCAATTCATAAAACAATCCTACAGCAAGTTTTATTAGTTGTTATATATTAAGAACTGAAATGCAGTGTTCGTTTATTATTGAATGTAGAGCATCATGAAAACAGAGTTCATTGAGATTCAAACATTCTTCTGCTATTCCACCATACCTTTCAAATGATATTCGCTGAAAATTCCAAATTTGTAAAAGATAAATAGATTATAAAGTGAAAACTCCTGAGAGAATTGCAGCGGGAATTCTCCCTGAGATGGAAAGAAACATTTCATTAACCAATTCATCTCAGGAGTCAAGCGATCATTTGGGAATTCACGGGGCATGCTTAAATGTACATTGCACAAGACGTATGATGCTTTCGCGCTGCACCAAATATCGTTAATCTTGAAAACTGAAGCAACAGCGAATGTAATTTCGTTCATCATTTCCGGGGTCTTTTCTCTAGGGTGACTTTAATCGCCATGTTTTACAGAAATCGCAAATGAATGAGTGAGCTAAGTTGAGAAAAATAATTAGATGACGATGCAAAATTGGAATCATGTTTCACAAATGAATTTAATGAATATATTTGCGAATGAAAGAGTGGTGCATGATAACAGAAGTTGATTTCCCCAGTTCATATCAAATTTCCTTTCATTGATATTAATTTCTGTTTATATCATACCTAAATTCCATCCGTTCACGGTCAACACTTTTAATTAAGGTGCCCCCAGGCTCGAATATTTCGTATAGGCAGAAAACATTATTATTATTATTATTTTTACTAAGGCGAGTATATTCAGGAAAATAATATCACAGGAAAAGGAGCATGATAAAGGAAATTAGGAAAAGCTGTTCGTGATGCTGACAGAAATCACATTCAACAAGACACTGCAGATTAACAGTAATTTTCTGAATAGAATGAATGGAAAATGCCAGAGGCGATTAGTCCAGAAAGCCGGGAAAGAGATTTTTGGACTGGATGCATGTTTATCAGAAGACAATGCACTGGAGCATGATTTTGATGCTTAAGCTAATAAGAGTCAATTATAAAACAAAGTAAGGTGTGAAATTTTCTATGTCTCTGCTTTAGTACTGATGTCACGGGTGGTTAATACAGGTCGCTTTTATTTCATAACTTGTTAGGAGGGATGAGAAGTGAGACATATGACTTCCCACTGATTAATTATCGTTACATAACAGAGAAAACAATGCAACTGAGTATTTCGTTCTGTTGACTGAAAACTAGCAAAAGCTGTTTAAATTTTGTCCATTACTAAACACTATAAAGCACCTTCTATTGTAATGGGAATATTGATAACAAACTGAAGTAAAGAAAAGAGAAGTGTGAGACAAAGTTTGGAAAAGTTTCTTGCATTCACTCCTTTTATTAGAATATTTGCGTTCAAAATGGTGGGCAGTATATATATATATATATATATATATATATATATATATATATATATATATATATATATATATATATATATATATATATATATACATACATTATATATATATATATATAATATATATATATATATATATATATATATATATATATATATATATATATATATAATCTTCATAACACGAAGATGAGATATGTCAATATCGTCACAGGAGAAAAGAGAATAAAAAAGACTCTAGTAGCTCGATAATTTCGCCTTCCACCAGGCCTCTTCAAGAGCTTTATTTTAACAGTTAAAATAAAGCTCTTGAAGAGGCCTGGTGGAAGGCGAAATTATCGAGCTACTAGAGTCTTTTATTCTCTTTTCTCCTGTGGACGATATTGACATATATATATATATATATATATATATATATATATATATATATATAATATATATATATATAATGTATGTATGTATATATATATATATATATATATATATATATATATATATATATATATATATATATATATAGTAAGTGATTTCATAATAAAAATATGGAATGTTAGTCCATATATATATAAAAGACTAAAACTAAAGAGGTCAACCAGATTGCTTGCAGGAATGTGATCAGACTAGAGACGCTAAAGATAACATGGCGTCACCTGTAGTCATTCAATTGTTTATAAAACTTTAGTCAAGCTTCCTGCTTGAGACAAACACCGTGACCTATAGCTCAAGCGGCCTACGTGATCTGTTAGCGTGTTCATTTGATTGTATGTTCGTATGAAACTATGTCATCTGATTGTATGTTCATATGTTCGAACTACTGTCTGTTCCTTCATAACTTGTAACAGAGATGGTAGACAAGCAGAACAGAGTTAGCTATCGTCATTAGAAGACCTGTATCTCTTACCTAAGCTTTATCATGTAGAGAGAACAGAAGTAGCCATCATCATTGGCAGAAGCGATCAAGCTATCGTTATTAGAAGACTTGTACAATCATATCTGATCTTCAGCATGTAAAACTTCAGAAGAATATATATATTTTTATACTTCGTGTTTTCTAACAAGAACCTCCTCACCATGAGTTTACACATCATCGTCATAAACAAGAAGATAATCCCGACTTCGTAAGTGATCTACAAATCCCAAAACACTCCATTGAAGATGGAAGTGCAATACCAACCGACTTAGCGTAAGATTATCGCAAGTCTAACATTACCTCATAGGGGCGCCTTATCATACAAGGCACAAGCCCTAATATTGGTGGCAGTGGACCAGAAGAACTCTACAACTTCTCCGAAGAAAAATCAGAATAATGAAGTATCATATAAGAACTCTTCAACGACGACGAAAGCAGCAGATTCTTCAAGCAACTTATTATCATCGTTTAGTGAGCGACTTCAGAAAACAACAAGAACTCTTTAACGACGACGAAAGCAAGAGATTCTTCAAGCAACTTAGTATCTTCGTTTAGTGAATAACTTCAAGAAACAAAACCGACGTGTCCTTTTTCCTACGGCAACGCAAGCTTCGTCTCTCATTAGAATCATTCAAGAAAACATCGTTAGTGAGCGTTTCCGGCACTTCAAGAAACAAACCGAACGCGTCTGCAGCATCGGATCTTCAAGGGCTCGAATCATCGAAACAACGCGCACGGGGGAAACTGAAGCCAAACCAGGTCATCCGCTAAATAGAGAAGGAGGACCAAGGCCGTGTGTCGTTATCGGAACACCGTGACTTCCCACAAAAGCAAGCTAAGTACAATTTTTTATTCATTTGGAGTAACTTTGAGTGTTTCCTTTACAGGTCGAATTTCGTTATTCCTGTGGCTGAAGTTACGAGACATTCTTAATCTTACTTTTTTACAGAAATTATCTACATCATTGAGATTTCGCTACTGCGAGTTTTTATCTTTGAGTGTCTGTTTCCAGAAGTTCTACTGAAATATCATAATCATATACTATGTTAATTTTATCATTTTGGGTGATTATTAATCCCTTACGTAACAAATCATATTAAACAGTGAATATGCGTTACGCAGTGGACGTCTGTATTTATACAGATGCATGGATAGGGTCGTTAAGCACCGTAGTGATTAGAAAACACACAAAAACAAGTGGAAACCGTACAAATCTAGATAAATTAGAGGTAACACTATTTCGGGTCATGACAATAAATGCTCCTTTGCAAGTCCCGATCGCAGTTTTAGCCTTGAGTTTTTTGAGTTATATAAAATATCGAACCTCAATGACTCAACTTAACTTTTAAAATATGGCTGGATTGCAAGGAATAACATGTCTGTAAAAAACTTTCATCAGGCTAAATGCGCTGACCAGGATCCTCACTATTTCAAATTTTAGCAAAGAATGAAGTACAAACAGTTAGTATTGAATACAGTAGAGATAACTTGTCTTAATAGTAATCGCTCAGTTCCTAAATAGTTCGTCATTCATTGCTTTATACGTAACCAGCAACATAATGCTAAAAACACACAATACGTTGCCGATGGTAATAAAGAGAAGGATCCTAATTATTACAAAAAGAAATAGAAACAGTAGCCCGTTCAGAATCAAACAAGCAAACTCGGTGACTGTGTCACCTAGTCAAGCGGTCAAGGTCAGTCAAAACTGCCGAAGTGTTCAAAGCATAGCAAATTCCACACAATAAGCGACTCTAGCAGAGTGGGGAAAAGCGATGTTGGTTCATACATGCCAATATCTTTTTGAATTAAAAAGGATTTTTTCCTATGAAACACACGACTGTATAAAGTAATCAGAGCAGGTTTTCGTTTAATTTTAATACATTAAAGTTATAATAAATACTGGTGGATTAAGCCCAAACTGTACGCGCCGTAAAAATTAGAGTATCTTGTTTTATTTCTTTAGTACACGTAATATCCTGTATTTACGGACTCACCGTCTGTTGTTTCAACTTCCCTAATGAGAAGTCCGGATAAGCGAGCGCCTACAGATACCTCTATAGTTATAAAAAACATTGATCTGTATCTAGTGTAATTGTAAGATCCATCTAGGGGTATACAAAATATTATCTTACATCCTGCAAAATAAGGCGTGTTTATCAAAGGAAAATCCTATAAACCTTCAAACATATTAAAATCCGTTTGAACAAAAAAAAATGAGACAGTTAATCAAATAATAACTTATATAAAGGAACTATACATTTGTCTCATTAAATCGTAACATTGTTCAAATGACCCAACAGAATTCTCCCACAACTGCAGTCGCACTTTGCACGCAAAATCTCGAGAAGCATGCACCCTCGAATGTCTTAGTGCGTGTAAAAAGACTTTGCTTGGAAATGAAATTTTAATCCTTCCCGACACTCTGAAATATAACGATTTCCGCGAACAAAGCCCTAGACACGGTTGACTAGCAGCAACTAGTTAATATAGTAATCCACAAAAACCTATACATATAAATATCGCATTTATTTTTTATTGTTGCTAATTTTTAATCCCGCCCAACCAGTCGTAGATGAATCTCTCTGATAATCTATCTAAAGTAATATCCGTAAAGTCATTCAAGCAGAGGTGATTCAGCAGAAATTTTTTTTTATCTTTTACCTGAATACCAGGAAGTTTCTCCACTGGCGAGTGATCTCTGGAAAAAACGGATGTAATTTAACACAAAACACGGTCTAAGGACAAACATAAAGCTATTTACGTACCTTCGTATAGATTCTCAATGGAATTTCAAAATAGAGATAAATGACGAAGTTGAAAAATGTTAGTAATAGGAGTCATTAGGAAATCAAATAGCCCATATAATTTTTCCCTCAAACGTCATGTCATAAAAGATCGGACTTGGCGTATCTGCGTAGATTTCTGTCGCTTAAACAAGGAAACGACTCCCGATAGTTTCCAGTGCCATGTACCGACGACATCTTATCTCTGTTAGGTTAGAATAAATTTTTCACCAGCTTGGACTTACTTTAAAAGCTTTTACCAGATACCATTACCTAAGTGATTGTACCTCATACACCGTTTTCAGCACACTCAGGGGACATTATCAATTTTTACGTATGCCTCCGGCTTACGTTGCGCCCCAATTACAATATAGTGTTTGGAGACTTTTAGGGGATAAACCTACATGCCTATATGGATGATCTTGTAATCTTTTCTAATACCTTAGAAGTACATTCACATAAAACGAGAGCTAGTCTCAGAGTAAAATATATAAATGTGAGTTTTTAAAACCGAACATGTTTATCTAGGTTTTATGTGTCTTGTCAAGGTCTTAAAGTAATCCATGGTAAGGTGTCGGCTATTCATAACTTTCCGGTACCTATTAACGTAAAAGGGGGATACAGCACTTTTGAGCAATAGTGGGTATTACAATCGTATGTAAATATGTAACTCTTCAATCATGACAGCTCCTTTAACAGATCTTACGAAGAAGAGCGTAGATTTATTATGGTCTAAAAAGCATCAACAGGCGTTCGATATCTTAAAAGCGGAATAATGCAGCTCACCTAACTTAAAAAATCCCTGATTTAAATAAGGATTTTTTTTTTATTGCAACAGACGCCTCAGACCAAGGGGTAAGAGGGTATTACTTCAGTAATATGATAAACAGTTCTTCCCTATAGCTGTTTTTGATTCACGTAAACTAAAGCCCTCTGAAAGTAAATATGCATAATAGGCAAGGAAGGGCTAGGTATCTTTAACTCACTAGTACATTTCAAGTTCATAATCTACGGCTATCCTGTTAAAGTCCTCACTGAGCATAAGTCACTTACCGAGTTTTTCAAAGGCTTTAATCACAGTCCCAAAAGAACTCGGTGACAAATGATCATTCAGGTCTTTGGAGCCAAGATAAGATATCTACCTGGGAAAGCAAATATCATAGCTGACGCATTATCCCGCAATCCCGCACCATACTGCATAGAACCATTAATTGGACTAAAAGATATAGAAACATCCGTGCCTATTGTTAAAACCGTATCTAAACAAGAAAATTCCTTAACCCAAGAGATCGCGAGCATTGAATATCTGGGTTGGAGCGCAGAACTGTTACAAACTGAACAAAGCAAGAGTCAACAGACATAACCCAAAACAATAAACACTTCGAACAAGGAAACAGAGTCAGCAGCAATAAAAAACACCAAACAATAAACACTTCGAATGGAAACAGGGTCAGCGGCTAAGCAAAAACAATAACACATTCGAGCAGAAACCCTAAAGCAAAAGTATATTTAAAGTATGTGTATCAGAATAATGTAATCAAATGTAATATTATATGTAGGTCCGTGACGAGGAAAACCCGAAGACACAGCAGAGGACTAACGACCAGGTAGTAGTAATAATCTCTTTCATACCAATCGTCATAAACTGGTTGCATTCCGTCATCCAGGGTTCCCTCCTATGTCACAGAAAGCCAAATCACTGTTTTACTGGCCTACAATGCTTACAGATATAAAAGCACATAACTGATTGTAACACGTGTCATGAAAACAAGGGACACACTAAGACACCTGTCAGTTAAGGGCCTATCCTGTGCCAAATCAATCCTTGAAAGAATATACGTAGAATTATTAACAGAATTACGAGTCTGACAGAGGGAATAAAAAACACTTCTTAGTGTTAATAGTTCCTTGACACGTTATATAGAAGTAATAGCACTAAAAACAAAACACCGACAATTGAGTGCATTAGGAATATTTATGAGTGCTAAATCAGTAAACATGGAATTCAACACATGATAATGTGACTCGGGTGGTGTAAATCAATAATAATCTCCATAAAGCGTGGTGTGAATTCCTATCCATTAAGAAAACCAATAATACATTTTATCACCCAGTCAATCGGTTGGTAGAATAACGGATAATTAAATAGGAAGTGTCAATGTCTTACGAGTTACAACTCGTGATATTGGATCCGAACTGGATTATAGCGGTTCTCGCGGTTTTAAATACCTTTATCATTTATATCTTGTATCTATAGAATTGATGCCGCAAGTAGCCTTATACTATACGCCGCTAGAACACTTTTCCACATATTCAAGCCAACCATTAATTTATCAAATATATAAAAAAAAATATATAAATATAAATAAATATAAAAAAAATAAAATAAATATGGATACAAGTGGAGCAATATAATACATTCCGTAAGAAGTCGGAAGGGTTACAAATTATAATAAAAAAAGGAATCACGATAAAATCAATAAGCAAAACGTAACCATAGGTTAATTAAATATCCAAATATATATGCGTAAAGATTTGAACTCTAACTTAATGCTTTAGTAATGACAAATAAGCTAAAAGTTCAAACACATATCCAAAACCTACTGACATATTGTCTGTCCCGGTGATTTATATTCGTAGTCAATGAAAAAAAAAATAATAATAATAATACATAAATAAATAAATAAAATAAAATAAAAGAGATTTTAAAGTCAGGAAGTCTAGAAGTGAAAATGTTATCTATGGAAAAATCATATATGAATCTTATACAGGGCTAATAATATATATAGAATTTGTATGGAAACCTTTTTCATTAGTTTGAATAAGGAATATTTAATTTAACATAATTACAATCATGCAGATTTCCAACATGAAACTTATATATTGTTCAATTTTGGTACTGTTTTTTTTTTTTTTCAGACATTCTTCTCATGTGGGTCGAGTATTAAAAAACAAAAAATTTATCCTAAAGTCGTATTTATTACAGCAAGTAACGTAACTCTTAGCTGGCTGAGAGCAATCTCCTGCCAAGTGACGACGTCATCATTGCCGTATCAGCATTTGTTTCTTTTAACCTCAATAATCTGCTTACACAGGCTTCATCTGTGTGTCGTCTCTGCTTGCAAAAGCAGATTGACTGGAGAAAGGAATGCTTAGCCCGAACTTCTCATGGGCAAGGCAGACGTTAGGTACAGGTGTCTATCGGTGTGCGCATGCAACTTGCAATCATTTTAAAATTGAACTAAACAAAATAAGGAAATAGAATTTCTATAACATCAAAATGAATTAATTTTTTCTGAACCTCATAGACATTTAGAAGTATCACGATATGGATATGGATTATTTACTTGCAACATTAGCTTATTACAATCCTGGTAAATCACATTCATGGGAAAATGTCACATTTTCTTGAAAAACCCAAAGTTTATTTACGAAATTAGTTACATAGGGGTTTTTTCGTTGCACCTCCTACCTATTAATAAAGTTTTTAAAATTAGCCTCTGAGGATGCGCGCGAGAAAATTGAATATGAAACTTTTGTTAGGGCACATAGGATCAGATTTTATCACAACTTAATTTCAGTTAGCATAGAGAAATACAGAATCATGATTAATCTTCTCTTTGACTCTTATGTTGCCTGGCAATCTTACAAATAGCTCCGTTTTCCACTTCTTTGTCTAGTAATTTACTACCAGTAATATCGAATTTTCTTTGGGATTCGTATTGATATTTGTTATTTTTTTTATAATTATGGATATTTTTACAGTCATCATAGACCTGGATAGGTTCACTCATTGTTAATGCCATGGATAAAAAAGTTTGTACAGCGGACTCTTTGAATTCCAAAATATCAGCGAATTCATGTGGGTTAAGTCTGGTCTAAATGGCTCTCTCCCTCCCCTGTATTTGGATGTCGTCTGAATTTACTTTGCCCTTGTGACAAGTAGAATTTCACTTGCAGGCTGATTAATGGAACCTGGTTACAGTATCCTGCAGTACGAGAGTTTCACATCGCAACTTCAAAAAATCGTTCGTCGCAGCGGACGACTACAGTCAAGTAACAACCGCCTACAATGTGAAAGGAATTTCATGGACTTCTTCGACCGACACCGTATCTCGTTGTTAATCTCGTTTTAATGCGGAATGCTCCGGCGGCTGTCGGAATCGACTACAAAAGGGACATACTTCCGACAAATTACGACCCGAAGGATATTCAACTCTACTTTGCTGGCGAAGGACTCGTGCTGGGGATGTTTTTTTTATTCATCGCGAACGTAATCGTGTAGCTTAGGATGCAGAGAATAAGTATGAGCGCAAAATAGAACGTTGGACCCGCCCAGGCAAATTTTCCCCTTGTGTTTTTTAACCTGTGAAAGTGGCCGTTTCATTTGGCTATAGGTGGTTGTCTGGAACTGTGTAATGGACGAAAAGTTGTTCGAAAGCTAGTTAAATGTGAAGTAGTATAACCTCAGTCATGTATCCTATATATGTAAATGATCATAAATAACAGAATCGAAATATATTTTTTGCGTGTACGCTCTAGGAATCTATATATAAATGATCATAAATAACAGAATCGAAATATATCTTTGCGTGTACGCAATAGGATTCTATTTAAAGTGCACATATATTAATCATAATTATATGAATCCATAATTCTTTCTTCTTCTTCCTAGCTTAAACCCATTTTTTATATGGGGTCGCCATTACGAATGAGCATTCTCCATCGATTTCTGTCTTGTGCCTCGTTCTCATTATACCTTTCAATTCCATATCTTCCCTTACACAATCACGCCATCTCTTTCTTGGTCTTCCCTTCTTCCTTCTACCCTGCACTTCCATTTCCATCGTATGTCTTCCAACATGACGTTCCTCCCTTCGTAACAGGTGTCCATACCATCGAAGCCTTCCTTCCTGTATTTTCTTCGATATTTCAGCTACCTTTGTTGATCCTCTTATATACTCATTTCTAATCCTATCTTCCCTTGTTACTCCCGACATCCATCTCAACATTCTCATTTCTGCTACATCCCATCTTTTTCTCCTCTGTTTTCCTCATACTTGCCGTTTCTGTTCCATATAACATTGCTGGTCTGACCACCGTCCTATGGAACTTTCCTTTCAATTTCAGAGGGACCTTCTTGTCACAGAGTACCCCTGATGCAGACCTCCAGTTATTCCATCCTGCCTGAATTCGGTGTCTCACCTCTTGGTCCATGCTTCCACTATCCTCTAATACGGACCCTAAGTACTTGAACTTCTGTACTTTCTTTATTTCTTCCCCACCCAACTTATGCTACTTCCACCGTCCTCAGTAATACTAGAACACATATATTCGGTTTTTGATCTGCTTATTCTCATTCCTCTCTCCTCAAGTGCTGCTCTCCACCTCTCCAACCTCCCTCCAACTCCTCCTTCCCCTCTGAACACAACAAAATGTCATCCGCGTATAATATGCACCATGGCACTGCTTCATTACACTGGTCATTACATCCATCACGATGTTGAAGATGAATGGGCTAAGTGCTGACCCCTGGTGTAATCCAACTCCTATCTCAAATCCATCCGTCTCACCAAACACTACTCCTCCCTCTAGTATACACATTCCTGTACATCTCCTGAATAATTCTGACATACTTTTCCGGCACCATCTTCTCCCTCAAACATCTCCATATTTCTTGCCTTGGCACTCTGTCATAGGCCTTTTCAAGGTCTATGAATACCAGATGCAGGTCTCGTTGTTTTTCTCTGAATTTCTCCATTAGCCTGCCTTATGCAAAATATTCCATCCGTTGTGCTGCTTCCCTTCATAAATCCTAACTGTTTTCCTTCCCTATTCTAACTTCCTCTCTCAGCCTGCTATCTATGATTCTTTCCAAAATCTTCAACGTGTGAGACATTAGTTTTATACCTCTATAATTACTGCATTCCTGGACATCACCTTACTTTAAATATGGGTATCAATATGCTTTCCCGCCATTCTTCTGGTATCTTTTCCTGTTCGAATATTTTTTACCATCAGATCATACAAGATGTCTACCCCTTCCTCTCCTAAGGCTTTTCCAAACTTCGACGGTGGGATAAGTCAGGTCCTGTTGCCTTCCCATTTCTCATTCTTTTTAAGGCTCGTATCACTTCATCCCTAGATATCCCATTTACCATTCCATGTTTGCTTGTCCATCCTCTCTTACAAGTCTTTCATTTTCTTCATTTAGCAGTTGTTCGAAATACTCTTTCCATCTTTTTCAGGATGTCTTCTTCCTTTTTTACGACAGTACCATTCCTATCTTTCATTTGCTTAATATGGGTGATGTCCTTTGTTCTTTTATTTCTTACTTTTGACAGTTTGAGCATCTTACTCAACCCTTCCTTGGTTTCCAGTCATTATAAACCTCTTCATATGCCCTTGCCTTAGCTTGAGCTACCACCCTTTTTACTTCTTTGTTTCTTTCTCTTAATCTTTCTCTGTCCTCCTGCAGCTGTGACTCTTCAAAATCTCTTCTTTGCCTCCCTTTTACCTTTCACCACTTCCCCCACCTCTTCTTCCCACCACCAGCTCTCCTTTTACCTCCCACCCTACTATTCCAGATGTTTCCCTAGTATCTCCTTTCCATGTCTTCTAATCACTGATGCATTATGCCTCCACCATTCTCCCACATCTTCAATTCCCAGATCAACCTCTCCCAGCACTCTTCTCCTGAACTCTCTCTCTTATCATTATCCCTCCTAACAATTTATACCACTTGATTTTTCTTGTACCCCATTCTTTTTCGTTTTCTTTTCTCTTTTCATCTTTAAATCCATACAAAGGAGCCTATGTTGGGGGGCCACGTGGTCACCTGGGATAACTTTACAATTCCTAACTTCCACCAGCCTTGATCTATTGTAAAGGAGGTAATCTATTTGTGTGCATCTACCGCCACTCCTGTATGTTATCAAGTGCTCCCTCTTCTTTTTGAAGAATGTGTTCACTATTGCCATATCAAAGGACACAGCAAAGTCTACTATACTCTCTCCTTCTGGGTTTCTCTCCCCAATCCCATGTCCTCCATGCACACGTTCAATTACATCCTTTTCATTTCCGACTGTCCCATTAAAGTCTGCCCCCACTACAGTCCTCTCCTGCTCTTCCAGTTCTTGCGTTACCATCACTCATTTCGTTCCAAAACGGCTCTTTTCTTCCTCTGTGCAGCCCACTTGTGGAGCATAAGCGCTAATGATGTTCATTGTTTCCCCTCCATACATATCTTCACTCTCATAATGCGGTTCATTCTTTCTACTCACTTCCGTCACTGCATTCTTCATTTCCCCCGACAACACTACTCCAACGCCATTCTACCCTGCTCATTTGCTCCACTATAGATTAACTTGTAGCCATCCCCAGTTCTTTAGCTTTATTACCCTTCCATCGAGTTTCCTGCACACACAAAATGTCCACTCTCTTTATCCTCATTAACTCTGCCAACTCTCTTCCTCTTCCTGTCATAGACCCAATATTGAGCTGGCCTATTCTGATCACATTTAGAGCTCGCTTCTTTAGCTGCACCCGCTCATGATGCAGTAGCCCTCGCCTTGTCACAGAGTTAGGGCATCGATGTCTGTGCGTCGTTTACGGAGTACGCCCTAGCCCTATTCTCATCAATATCACGACTCATTCCATTGGTTTTGGCGTGGGTTTTTACAGTCGGATGCCCTTCCTGACACCAACCCTCCCTATTTATCCGGGCTTTGGACCGGCACCCATTGAGGCTGGCTTGCCAACCCCCACCAGGAGGCTAGATTATATGTGAATAATCCATATACATATGTATAAACAAATCAGGTAGCCTATAATCAATATGTTACCTTTTATCTTACAATATCTGCAGTTATATATGAGTTAGTATATGGATTAATGAATCAGAATATATAACATTTAGCATAAAAATCACCGAATCAATCAGCATAAACATTAATAATTTTATCAATTCATATATGGAATTTTTTATCAGTTAAATTATGATTTTTATCATGTTAATCTTCATTCTATGCAATTATCAGAGTACATTCGTATTTTCTGTAGCATATGTAACTTAATGAGATGAGGTGAAAAAAAAACTGTATCATTATATATCACGTGATCACTATTATTTTCCAATATCATTGTTTTATATTTTATTACTTGAATCAATTCATGTACACCATGAATTTTTATTTACTTATATATATATATTCACATAGTGTCTGTATCACACTCCTATAAGTCAAATGCAAGTCAAGTTTGAGTAATATTCAGTAGTTGGTTTTGGTAGCTGACCGAGCTAATGTAAGTGTTTACATAATAAAAATATGGAATGTTAGTCCATATATATATAAAAGACTAAAACTAAAGAGGTCAACCAGATTGCTTGCAGGAATGTGATCAGACTAGAGACGCTAAAGATAACATGCCGTCACCTGTAGTCATTCAATTGTTTATAAACTTTAGTCCAAGCTTCCTGCTTGAGACAAACACCGTGACCTATAGCTCAAGCGGCCTACGTGATCTGTAGCGTGTCTCATTTTGATTGTATGTTCGTATGAAACTATGTCATCTGATTGTATGTTCATATGTTCGAACTACTGTCTGTTCCTTCATAACTTGTAACAGAGATGATAGACAAGCAGAACAGAGTTAGCTATCGTCATTAGAAGACCTGTATCTCTTTACCTAAGCTTTATCATGTAGAGAGAACAGAAGTAGCCATCATCATTGGCAGAAGCGATCAAGCTATCGTTATTAGAAGACTTGTACAATCATATCTGATCTTCAGCATGTAAAACTTCAGAAGAATATATATATTTTTATACTTCGTGTTTTCTACAAGAACCTCCTCACCATGAGTTTAACACATCATCGTCATAAACAAGAAGATAATCCCGACTTCGTAAGTGATCTACAAACCCCAAAACACTCCATTGAAGATGGAAGTGCAATACCAACCGACTTAGCGTAAGATTATCGCAAGTCTAACATTACCTCATAGGGCGCCTTATCATACAAGGCACAAGCCACTAATATATATATATTATATAATACTATATATATATATTATAGATATATATATATATGTATATATATATGAATAATTATCACACCACCGTGATTCATATAAATTATTCGATCTACAAATATCCTCTAATATCTAATTCGCTCTACCCCAGAATTGATAAATTTTCAAATATATAAACCGAAGGGGAATTATTTAGTTGATAATAATTTTGTCCTCTCGTGGGTTCGAACCACCGTCCGGCGGACAGAGACGAAATCAAGACGTCAGTGATGTTATCAATTCGGCTAGCAAGTGAGGTTATAAGTTTATACCGATTCCGACCTTACAAATCACCATCGAACTCGGTTATTCGTAATTAGAATTGATATCCAACTCTCTCTACCATGTTAAAAAATTCGAACGTTTGACATCGTGTTCGACGGTGATTTGTAAGGTCGAAATCGGTATAAACTTTTATTGTGACCTAATTTTCAAGCTTTTTTTTACCCGTCTGAATGCAAATACTCTAAACGTCCTTTTTTTTTCCAGCATCTGCCATAGTGTCTCGTTTTGCTCTCTGCTCCTTGCTTTTCTCTCGCTGCTTACTCTCTTTCTCCTTAGGGACTTCCGCGATTTATTTCTCTTCATCTGCTTCTTGCTTTTCTCTCACTGCTTACTCTCTTTCTCCTTAGGGACATCCGCGACTTATTTTTCTTCTTCTGCTGCTTGCTTTTTTTCAAATCCCTATAATAAGTTTTTTTCCTGTTAAAATAGTGTAGATTGTAACGTCATTTGTTTCACTAATCTTCCCAACAAAAATGAAAATAATCAGGTATCTATTCTGTTACTTTCCTTTCCACTTCAGGTCTCAACGTCTATGGAAACTTTGGTCGCCACTTTAAAGCAGCTGTTTCTTTGTGGCTTTCTTGAGTGACCGAGCAGCGATTAAAAATATTCAACACTACATATCATTTGGCATCAAAGCATCAGAATATGATCCAGTAAAAGATTTTACTCCAGTGACAGCACATATTTAAAGTTCAGAAAAATCACATATAAATAGAAATACCTGGTATCAAAGTATTCACTGCTCCCTGTGAGCTTTAACCGATAAGTCAAGCATAATCTCTGCGATTCTACGGATTAGGTTCTTTGATGGAAAACTAGATAAATTTTTTCAAACGACTTGAAATGAATCACTTTAGTTCACAGTTCATGAAAAGCTTTTGTGTGACCTACCGAGAAATGGTCTCATAGACCTAAGGGAAACTTCAGTTATGACCTCATAAAAAATCTTTCCTTATAGGGTAGTTTGAATAATTACTAAGAACTATTATACCGGTAAACTCAAAAGGGTCAACTAAGGACTTTACAGTTTTACCGTTTTAGGAGTGTTGAGTTTTTCTATTCAGGTAGCAAGTTGTATGGAAATGATTCTACTTTAAAACAATAGTCACCACATTCACGATGCATCCAACTTGAATATTTAAACAACGAGCTTGCGATAACGACCTACACGTGTCCCTGCAGTAACCAAAACACTGACATTCAAGGACTAAAAGTTTACTAATGAAAATAAAAATTGTCTAAAAATTACAGGGGTGCCTTTTAATGATGCGAGTTACAAAAGGTAGAGAAACTCGACAAACTGAAAATTCTGAAACTTCAAGATATATTCAGAACTACGTAAGTGAATAAGAAAAATTGAAAATATATTGGTTATGCTCACATAAAATGTTAAGAAAACGAACTTTTTTTTAAAAGTTCTTTGCGAAGACATGACTCCAAATAGCTTGTGTTTGATTTCCCAACGTAATAATTAATAAAGTGAACGATGCAATTTCCTGTAATATGGAATTAGAATACGAAGATAGTGGTGTGGCGAATATCACCAAAAGTAGAGCAGTTGTAAGTTTTTATCAAATGGGTCATTTACGAATACTTAGGACAAATATATGGATAAGAAGGTGATGACCTACGATAACGAACACGTTAGACTGGTGGACCTCAACTCAGTGGTTTCATTTGAGGAGTTCAATATTCTTATCATACGTATTTTAGGTATTAATTGCAAAACTGAATCAATTAGGCACCTCGATAGGAATTGATGAATAGAATTACGGCCTTCGAAATGGCACTGAAAAATAACTTATCCTAATAATACTAATGGAGTTCAAGGGTTAAAACTTTCAATATCACTTAGAACTGCCAGAAGAAGTATAAAATATTTCTAGCAATAAAGGAATGGAAATAAAAGAATTAAATAATATTAATTTAGTAAGAGAAGAATAATCTAAATCCATTTTACATTCCGCAAAGATGAAACATTAAAAGCAGTCAAGTTACATAGCTGTTAGGGAGAGAAAAAGACCCTGAGAGTAGAGTGGTAGTGTTCAAATTTCATTGCACGGAAAGTATTAAATATCATGAGTGAGCCTGCGCCATCTACGCCTCAGGGGAAGTCTTTCGAGAAAATGAATTTAAGGAAGATATTCTTATTACTGAAGAGGTCACGCAGCCCAGAAAGAAAGATTTTAGTGGAACTTCTAGTTAGCTCTAGTTATCCAAGTTACAGAAATTGTTAGATGGTGCAAATATAGGACATTGTACTTTGCGAGAATAGGTTATGACTTTAAATCCGACAGGAATTTTTTTAAACTAACCTGTTTAGCTTAATGTTAAAGAACTGTACAATTTTTTCCTATTCTTTTCAGACCGCGTTGTTGGAGTTGATGCTATTTTTAAATTCAAAAGGGAATAAAACTTGGAATAAGTTTTGACAGCTAAATGTACCATTCTGAGAGGACGAAGGAATTTGTTAAGAACTTTCCAGTTTTGGCTCTAATGTCAAGAAGAAGACATACGCTTACATACATACACACACACACGTACAGTTGTTCTAAATAGAAACGTTAACTGACTCTTATGGTCCAAATGGTCTCTTTCTTCAAACTGCGCATAATGCAGCATATATGGTCGTTCATCATATTAGCCTGATTGCAATATATTGCAATTTGCTTGAAATATGGCAATGTGACAAGCAAATCTTCGAACTGAGTTTGTTTGAAAATAGACTCTGGAAACTAAATTAAAGCAAATTGTCGGGATAGTGTAATATTGTCTATTAGAGAGAAAATAAACGATTAGAAAAGTAATTTGATGGAAGGTGCTAAGACAGGGGCTGGGACAGAGAAGAAAGAAAGTCTAAAAGGTGCAAAAGTTTTGATATATTCGATGAAACAACAAAAACTTCAGAACGAAACTTATGAAAAATGATAAGTGAAACTATTGACATTGGCGCAAATGGAAGTGAAAAGCTTCACGCATCGAGATTTAACTATATTGCAGTTTCAAGATTATACTGTGAGTACCCTCTGAACAAGTAATGCACATGCTTTGGATGTCAAGAATGAATTTTCGCTTACTCGGTGAATAAGCCAACAAAGTACTTTGTTGTTGTTGTTTGGGGGCCTAGGAAAGCCCTATGGAAGACCCTAAAAAGTTCTGAAAAAGATGTTTCACGATGAATTAAAGATAGAGGAATTATAGGATAGGATATTTATGATTTACTTATTAGAATGAGAATATAAAAAATAAATAAATAATGTGCATGTTAAACAGTACAGAAAAATTATTTATAATAGAAATAAAGTGTATTTATTTTGATTTATGTTGGTGAAACAAGGTTCTATTTGACCGTAGACTTTATCATATTTTAATTTATTTGGTGTACTGAATTTAGGCTATGTTTCTGTTCAGTTATTTTGTGTTTCCACCTATAACCTTGTATATATGAACGTGTTTAACTTGTGTCCTTTTTATTTGATCCTTGTTGTATTTGATACCTGAGTATTTAATTACGGAGACCACTTCACGTTATATTAGGAATATAATGTTTACAGCTTGTGCAGGAAGGGGAAAATCTTGAACCCGTCCCGAGTAAGCTGGAGGCCGCATCACGCCTTACTAATATATGGAAGTAAAGTTGTATCCGAAAACAGAGCATTACTTGAAGACGTACGCAGTTTTGACAAGAGAAAGAGTCAAAAGCATAAATGACAATAGAGATTTTGGAAAATTACAGGGAAGGAATCAACCGAAGTTATGAATATAATGATGCAATTAAACGCTTTTTCATTGTCAAAGTGGTGACATCATTACGTCTTTATTGACGTTGACTGCGGACAATGAAATTGTAAGATTAATTTGCTGTACAATGAGGACGGTAAACGACAATCTTCTTTCGAAAGAACAACCTTGTAGAAGTCAAGAATTTTAAGTTGTTATTTGGAGACATTGCCTACAACTATACTGAAAATATCTTGCAGAGCTTCCAAACACTTACAGAACCCCAACTGAAAAAAGCATCCTTTTAAAATCATGGCAGTAGTGAGAGTACAAGAAAAATTCATAAAATGGATTCAAGATTTGTAAAATAATATCTTAAGGAGAATTTTGATCAATGGATTGTTAGGCGAGCCTTTCGTTTTAAATTGATGTATCAAGTATGGCTGGCCTCAGTAATGTTTCTTGTGATATATCTAGAATCTTTTGATAGAGAGATAAGAAAGAAGGTCATATCACATGTAATTCTACCTGATGATAATAAAATGTTTCTTGCAGGGGTTGCTCATTATGGTATATATATATATATATATATATAGATATATATATATATATATATATATATATATATATATATATATATATATCTGAATCACGAAAGTTTGGAACGTGATAAATCCATAAATAAAGGTGTAAGCCATGAAGGAAAAATTAACAACGGAGTTTCTGCAAGATCTTTCGACTGAACGTCTTTTACTCAGCAGACAATACTTCGTGGCTTATATCTTTATATATATATATATATATATATATATATATATATATATATATATATATATATAGATATATATATACACATATATATATATATCTATATATAGTATATATAGATATATATATATACATATATCTATATATATATATATATATATATATATATATATATATATATATATATATATATATATATATATATAGATAATATATATATATATATATATATATATATATCTATATATATATATATATATATATATATATATATATATATATTATATATATGTGTGTGTGTGTGTGTGTGTGTGTGTGTGTGTGTGTGTGTATAAATAAAGGTGTTTTTGCCACGAAGGAAAAAATGAAAAAGCGCAGATAGCCGAGTACTTTCGGTCCTGTTCGGACCCTTTACTGAAGTCAAACTGATTTTACAGAGAACAACATAGTCAAAAGAAGGCTTAATATCCAAACTGACACTACAAGATTAGCAATAAGGGCAATTTTCACTCTACAGAAAGGAGGAGCCCCCTGAGGGTAGCCACACCTTGAAGATACACGCAGTAAACAAGTTATTCTTCCAGAAAACAGTACATTTAAAAAAAACACGGGAGCATATACAATTTAATATTATGAATTTTACACAAATTTCCCCCCAAAAATATTATTAATGAAAAGACGAAAGAAAATATGAATATATATATATATACATATATATATATATATATAGATATATATATATATAGATATATATATATATAATATATATATATATATATATTATATAGATCTATATATATATATATATATATATATATATATATATATATATATATGTCGAGCAAGAGAAAGAGGGAGAGAGAATATCGAACCAAGAGAGAGAGAGAGAGAGAGAGAGAGAGAGAGATGAGAGAGAGAGAGACGAGAGAAGAGAGAGAGAGAGAGAAAGAGAAAGAAATAATAACTATATACATGTGGGACTAATTTATTAGTGTTCATTTATTTTAA